>NW_016107599.1:2185699-2203943 GCF_001604975.1 Cebus imitator
AAAAAAAAAAAAAAAACATTTGGCCAGGCACAGTGGCTCACATCTGTAATCTCAGCACTTTGGGAGGCCAAGGCAGGAGAACCACTTGAACTCAGGAAGTTGAGGCTGCAGTGAGCTGTGATTGCGCCACTGCAGTCCAGCCTGGGCGACAAAGCAAAACCCCAAAAATCCCAGCACTGGCCAGGCGCAGTGGCTCACGCCTGTAATCCCAGCCCTTTGGGAGGCTGAGGTGAGTGGATCATGAGGTCAGGAGTTCAAGACTAGCCTGGCCAACACAGTGAAACCCCATCTCTACTAAAACTACAAAAATCAGCACATGGTGGTGTGCGCCTTTAGTCCCAGCTACTCGGGAGGCTGAGGCAGGAGAATCGCTTGAACCCGGGCGGGAGGCAGCAGTTGCAGTGAGCCAAGATTGCACCACTGCACTCCAGTGGGTGAAAGAACACCACTCCATCTCAAAAAAAAAAAACCCCAAAAACTCCCAGAACTACTGTAAATATTCCTCCCCCAAATAAATAACACTCAGAAATGCTCAAGACATTACGTGAAAAGGAAAGACACAAAATCACAAATGTAGGCTGATTCCATTGTCTTCCCATGTGTAGACAACAGGATTGAGCCAGGGCAACATGGCAAAGCCCCATCTCTACAAAAACCACAAAATTCGCCAGGTGGTGCAGTACGCAGCCACAGTCCCAGCTACCTAGGAGGCAGAGGTGGGAGGCTCTCCTGAGGCTGAGGCTGCAGGGAGCCATGGCTGTACCACTGCACTCCAGCCTGGGTGACAGAGTGAGACCTCATCTCAAAAAAAAAGAAAACATAATTCTTGTGAGTAATATTACCGGTGATTTTGTTTCTTTTTACTTCCACATCTTCTAAATTATTTGAAATGAGTACGTCTTTCTTTTAATCATGATGGAAAGAGCAGTTTTTTAAAAAACTAGAATCAAAAAGCAACACTGCTTGGAGTCACAGTATGTGCCCAAGGAAAATTCTGCATGGAAACCTGGTGGTGGCATGACGGGGAGGGGTCAGGCGGCTCCTCCCAGAGCAGCCGCTGGCTCCTGATCCTGGTGGTGGCCACGGCCTTATCTCTGCGATGCAGACAGAGGCTGCCCTGGAAGGAGGGGGCCCTGGACCTGGGCTGCCCACACACAGTGTATCTAAGACACAGCCGCACCCGCACCTGGCAGCCACTGTTGCCAAGTTGCTAGGGATGGGCTGTGACGCAGGCTTGGGAGCAGCTCTAACAATCACGGGCGACACCAGGGAACAACTTCCTAACAGGAGCAGTGAGTGTGACACAAACAACAACCTCATTTTCCACTCTGGGCCACTAACAACCGTTCACAAACGATCCACTAATTTCTTACGCCAGATGCAAGGACACAAGAGATATAAAATGACGACACTGCCCAGTGCTGCTGGGGCCCAGAGGCGTGGCTCAGAGAGAAGGGAGCAGGGAAAACAGGCCGGGCGACAGGGACCGGGCAGGCCAGAGGCTTAAGGATGCCGCAGGAGGCCTGAGACTAAGGCCGCGTGCTCAGAAGAGAAGGGACCTACCCCAGGGAACTCTGGAAAGCGGCGTCCCACTGCACTGTAAGGCTAAAGACAGAAAGAGCCACACACGTCTGAGGGCTCCGGTCGGAAAGGCTTTGTCTCGCGGGGTGCAGGCTGGCGACTCTCCACACTCTATGGGCTCACTAGGTTTCAACAAATAAGCAAACACTGTGGGCAGTGAGTGCCAGGCTTCTCAAGACCTGCTAATGTTATAAGCAATGGGGGAAGCGAGAAACCCTGCTGCGGGGGACCTGAGCCTGAAACACCAGTGTGATCCCATGATTTTTTGTTTGTTTGTTTTTAGAACGGAGCCTCGCTCTTGTTGCCCAGGCTGGAGTGCAATGGCGAGATCTCAGAACACCGCAGCCTCTGCCTCCCAGGTTCAAGCAATTCTCCTGCCTCAGCCTCCCGAGTAGCTGGGACTACCGACGCACGCCACCACGGCCAGCTAATTTTTGTATTTTTAGTAGAGACGGGGTTTCACTATGTTGGCCAGGATGGTCTCAATCTCTTGACCTCGTGATCCGCCTGCCTCGGCCTCCCACAGTGCTGGGATTACAGGAATGGGCCACCATGCCTAGCCGATCCATGATTTTTAGCATGAATACAGTGGATAAGCAGACACAGATGTGCGTGCACACGTGTGCTAGTGTGGACACGTCCGTCTCCTGCCTGCGTCCAGACCTGTGTTTCTACCACCATCCTCCAATAAAAGAACAGGCGCGTAGCCGGGCGCAGTGGCTCACGCCTGTAATCCCAGCACTTTGGGAGGCTGAGGCGGGTGTATCACCTGAGGTCAGGAGTTCGAGACCAGCCTGACCAATATGGTGAAATGCTGTCTCTAAAAAAAAAAAAAAGAAAGAACAGGTGCTCAGGGACAAAAAGGGCTGGTGCAGGAACAATATAAGGAGCCCGGAGCATCTTGCAGGTCCAGAGGAGAAACAGAAAATGATGGGGCACACTGAAAAGATGCGGGGCCACCTGAAGGGGTCCCATATCAAGAGGAAGAGGAGCCATCTGAAAAGATGCGGGGCCACCTGAAGAGGTCCCACATCAGGAGGAAGAGGCAACAGCACCGGTCACGTGGGAGCCTGGGCGGGAGGGGCTCCAGAGTGAACATGGAATATCCGGAAAATGGCCATTAGTCTAACGGCCAGATGTGCCTAAGAGCCGTAGCCCGGGTAAGAGGTGTGTGGCAGTGTGAACCTGCCCTAGCATCAGACAGTGACGGCAACAGGGGAAGCTGTCTATGGGAGCCCTGCAGTACTCCGGCCACTTTTCTGCAAGCCTAAAATCATTGTCGGGGAAAAAGGTAAGAGAATATTTGTGACTGAAATGATTTAACTCAAACAACAGAGGGTATGGAGCAGGAGAGGACGGGCTTGGAGTGTTCCTTGTATTTTCTCCTCCACTTTTATGCACATTTGAATTTTTTTCGTGATTAAAAAGCCCTGGGGCTGGGTGGCTCACGCCTATAATCCTAATACTTTGGGAGGCCAACGCGGGCGGATCACAAGGTCAGGAGTTCGAGACCAGCCTGGCCAATACGGTGAAACCCGGTCTCTAAAAAAATAAATAAAAAAAAAAAGGGGAAAAAAAAGCCTTTTAAAACTTCTTTTCGGCTGGGCACAGTGGCTCATGCCTATAATTCCAGCACCTTAGGAGGCTGAGGCAGGCAGATTGCGTTGAGCTCAGGAGTTTGAGACCAGCCAAGGCAACATGGCAAAACCCTGTGTCTACAAAAAATACAAGAAAAATTAGCCAGACCTGGTGGGGTGCACCTGTAGTCCCAGCTACTTGGGAAGCTGAGGCAGGAGGATCATTTGAGCCAGGGGGGTAGAGGCTGTAGTGAGTTGAAGTTTGTGCCACTGCAAGCCAGCCTGGGTGTCAGAATTAAGACCCTGTCCCCAAAAGGAAAAAAAAATTATCTCAAAGTTTGCAAATTCAACATAAATCTGGTCTCCTTTTCTCTTTTCCTTTTCTTTTTTTAAGAAAGCTATAGGGTCCCGCTCCATCATCCAGGCTAGAGGGCAGCGGCATGATCCCAGCTCACTGCAGCTTGGAACCTCCGGATTAATCGATCTCCGTGCCTCCTGAATTGTGCCCATTCATGCCAAGGAAGCAGAAGTTCTCTGGGCACTGGCCTCTCCGTCACACCACATTTGCTCTGTTCCACCCACAGTCACCCTCACTGGTGCCATTTCTGATCATCTGCAGGCCACTTGCCAGCCGGTCTTCCACCCTGCAGCCGGTGGGCTGAATGATGGTGGCTGTGCCCCAGCAGCCTGTGGTCACCACAGTCCCTGCCACCCCACGCTCCGGCCACATTCCTGCCCTCCTACTGGACCAAGCGTGCGCCTGTGCTGGAGACACTTGCCGTTTTCCATGGATTTGTGAGGGACTGATCACAGAGTCACATCTGTGTTCACGACTCAGACCGTGAGCTCTTGGGACAGAAGTCAAGGCTGCTTCCATTCACCATTGTCCACAGGCCCAGGCACGAACCCAGCACACAGCTGTCATTCAACATTCATTCAGAGAACAAGCATCTCTGACATATGAGACATCCAGGAAGGAGTCTGGGTGCTGCACCCCCTTTCGGCCTTGTCCAGTGATGTTTACCTTGTCCAGTGATGATTATGTTCTTTCAGTCACCCAGGTTCCAAATAGGCTCTATACTCTGGCATTAAGAAATAAACACACCTAGTATCTATCAGGTTGAGCTGGGCAAAACATCTGAAACCTTAACATTTTTTTCCACTTTGGTAACTAATCTGTCAGGAATGGTTTAGTATGGTTTACTTTCTAAAAGGTTCAGATGATAAAGTAATGGTTCACTTTCTTTTTTTTTCTTTTTGAGATGGAGTTTTGGTCAGGCTGGAGTGCAGTGGCGCAATCTTGGCTCACTGCAACTTCCACCTCCTGGGTTCAAGCAATTCTCTGCCTCAGCCTCCCGAGTAGCTAGGATTATAGGGGCCTGCCACCACGCCTGGCTAATTTTTGTATTTTTAGTAGAGACAGGGTTTCACCATCTTCGCCAGGCTGGTCTTGAACTCCTGACCTCATGATCCCGCCTCGGCCTCCTAAAGTGCTGGGATTACAGGTGTGAGTCACCACGCCTGGCCATGGTTCACTTTCTAAAAGGTTCAGGTGATAACAACAAGTGTTTGATAAGGACACGGAGAAACTGCGGGTGGGGATGGGCAGCGTGCAGCTGCTGCAACAGCTAAGTGGTTCCTCAGAAAGTTAAACAGAGGGACCATCTCACCCAGCGCAAGAGAATTCAGACGTACGTCCACATGAAACCTGTACACAAATGCTCACAGCAGAACTATTTCCCATAGTCAAAAGGTGGAAAAGGTCCAATCACAGGCAAACTGTGACATAGCCACACACTCAAATACTTGATGACAAAAGGAGATTAAACACTGAAACATGCGGCCATGTGAACCTTGAAAACGCGTTAAGTGAAAGAGGAAAGACACACAAGTTCACTGGCTGCATGACTTCATTTATGGAAAATATTCGGAATAGGTGAATCCATCAAGACAGAACACAGATTGGTGGTTCCCAGGGGCTGGGTGGGAGGGAATGGGGGTAAGGACTTACTGGACAGGGGCTTTCCTCTTGGGGGAATGAAATGGTTTGAAGTAGGCAGTGGTGATGGCTGCAGCACCCCAGGAATGCACTAAATGCCACCGGGCTGTTCATCTTACAATGGTTCATTCAATGTCACTGCCACACGTCCCCCTGGCACTCCAGCCTTGGCCTGTCTCCCAGCAGCCAGGCAACAGTCAGGCCTTGAGACGGACCTGGGTCACACCTGGACCTAGCAACACCCGAAGGGCAGGGCTGGTGGGGACAGCGGGCACCGTTTCGCTGCGTGCCCTCTGATGTTACCATGTTACCCTCCTATGCACATCTACCTGTCTCCATCGGTGCTATGGGATGCCACCTCCCACCCCAAACACAGCCCTGGGAGGCCACCTGTCACGGAGCCATAAACCACAACAAGAGGCCCCAGGGTGGGATGGCTGCAGAACTTCTCAAAAGGGTAAGCGACTTTCAACACCCAGATTTAACTCTTAAACCAAGAAATGACTAAATGTCGTAAGCCTTCAGTGAGTAGAAAGAAAACACATGGCAGAAACTGCAAAGTAGACACAAGGGAACCAAGATGATCCGGGGCAAGGAGGTCACAGTGGGTGATGGAGACAGATAGACGGACGGGAGAGCCCCCCCATAGGGCAAGACACAGGAAGATGCAGGGCGCGTGTGTGATGAACCTCCCCTCCTGGGTTTCTAGAAGCGAGCTTGTCCATAACAGACACTCACACTGGCTCACATGGTAGCGCCTGCTCTCCCAGGCCAGCTCTGAAGAGGCCCAGCCCAGCAGGTCTCCACAGGGTCACCCGGCTCCAACCCCTCTGGAGCCCTGCCTCACTCAGGAAGGCAGCCCACCTGGGCCAGCCTCACCCCTGGCCTTCAAGCACACCCCAACCAGCCAGGTAGGGGAAGTCCTCATTTGAAGAAGTGGGGCTGGAACATCCGCACTGCACGCACCCCAGGGCACAGAGCCAGACACTGGCCAGCAGCAGGAGTGACCGCCTCACCCTGAACGTGGATCAAAGTTGGAGATCCTGAATCCAACCACGCCTTCAGCTCTGACCATGAAATCTTCGAGAAAGACACTTGGGACAGAAGGACATGCCAGGCTACACCCAGGAGACGCAGCTGCGGGAGACGGCAGCACAGAGCAGCCAGCGTCCCCAACAACCAGCAAGGCCGGGGAGGAAGAGGCTCTGGTCCTCACACTCCAAGGCCACCGGCTGTGAACATCCACGCCAGCGAGCAACATGTGCTTCCTGGCTGGGAGGAAGGGTTGGTTCAGATGCCAGGCACTATGGGGGGCATATAAGAGTGGAGAAGGAGACAGATACACAACCCTATCCAGTGGTGACATCTGAAACATCTGTCAACAGGACAGAACAGCTTCCTCCAGGAAGGCTTCTCTGCTACCACCCCACCCTCTTGGTCTGTTCTTAACAGTGGCCACAGGGACCCTTTAAAAGCCTAAGTCAGCTGGCATCCCTCCTGTGCTCAGGCTGCTGCGTGCCCTTGGCCATGACCTCCCTGCCCTCAGCCTGCACCGAGCCCCGGTTGCATCCATCCTTTGCTTCCAGTCCTGCTCCTTTTTTTTTTTTTTTTTGAGTTGTTGCCTCTGCATGTACGCTTGAGGTTGGGGACAAAAATGAGCTTTCTTTCTCTTTCTTTTTTTTTTTTGAGACAGTCTTGCTCTGTCCACCAGGCTGGAGTGCAGTGATGCAATCTCGGCTCACTGCAGCCTCCACCTCCCGAGTAGCTAAGATTATAGCCGCTCGCCACCACGCCCAGCTAATTTTTGTATTTTTAGTAGAGACGGGGGTTTCACCACATTAGCCAGGCTGGCCTGGAACTCCTGAGCCTCAGGTGATCCTCCCACCTCGGCCTCCCAGAGTGCTGGGATTACAGGCGTGAGCCACTGCCCAGCCAGTCCCGGTCCTTCTTGCTGGGCCTGCGCTGACCACCCGGCAACTCACTCACCCTTCTCCAACGCCGGCCCTGACCCAGCCCTTGACCCTGCTCACCTGCCACCCCACATGTGCAGGGGGCGCACTACACCTGGCTCACTGGCAAGTCCTGTCTTGATGCTGCCCCAAAGCCCTCTCCTCAGTCGCACCCCGGGAACGAGCCTCAGCCCCCCACCCCGGCTCCCTCCAATGGCACATCCTTTGCAAAGCTGCCCCGGGGAGTCCAACCAGAGCTCCTGCCGACTCTACCACGCGCGTCCCAGACCCAGATCCCGCGTTCACCTGCCGGTCCTGGAATGGCCAGGCTATGACCATGGGGTCAACCCTCAAGTGTTCCAGAACATTCCAAGAGAACGCTCTGCACTTCTTAGGGGAGCCACACAGAACGGGGACCACGCCCGAAAAAGCTTCCAGGGCAACAGCGAAGTGAAGGTGATGAGTGAGTCTCAGCACTGAGAATCCATCCACACCTAACGCGACCATTCTTGCAGTGAGCCACGTGTTTTGGCATCTCACCAACTGCACACTTCACAAAGCAGCAGCTCACACAGGGACCAAAGTGTGCCAAGCAAGGTCCCCCTGCCCCAGTCACCAGTGGGGCCGCTCAAGACAGCACAGGGAAGCCATGAGCAGCACATGGCAGCTAGTCCCCGCGGCTACAGCTGGGCTCCTGACCTGAGGAGCACAGCTCCTGTCTACGAGTGGGCAAGGCAGGTCCCCAAGTGCCATTAGGGTCCCATGTGCAGAGGCGGGACGGGGTCCGGAGCACTTGGGTCTGTACAGAAGCGAGCTCTGAGTAACACAGGTTGTCTTCTGTGTCCTTGGCCTGAGCCTCTGGAGGCTGCTGTGGACACCAGGCATGAGTGTGATTTATCAGAGATAAGCCTTTTAAAATGTTTTCTTATCCTTCCCTGCTTGCAAAGTGAAGACCCAGAGGTCAACAAAGAGGGTCAAAGGGAGGAGGAACCACGGCCCTCCTGCCACACAGAGTAACACCCCACCAATGCAGCAGTGACAGTCACCATCAAGCAGGGGCCGTCTGAGGGCCCGCATGTGGGATGCAACTGCAGGTCGCCCGCATCATCTCATCTGATCAAAGCACCGCCGCCATGAGGTTTCCACACCCTACGAAGAGGAGACTGAGGTTCAGAGAGGTGAAGGCAGCTGTCCATCACGTGGCCAGGATCCCGGAGAGGAGGGCCTGACCTGAGCCTGCGCTCTGGGTGGTGTCACGCGGAGGAGGGCATTCTGCAATGTCACATGACCCCCTGGCCACTCCCAAGAGCTCAGGCAGCTCCATACACAGATTTGTTCCGAGTCACCCCTCTCATTACTCTTGGCATCTTCCTTTGCTTCCACTGCATTTTCCACTTGTGTCACCCCATTAATTCCTTTGTCCCTGCAAAAAACTTACAACGAATGATGGCCGGCTTGCTGGCTTGAGGGTCTGGGAGGCCACCATCCCCCCGGGCCTCGCCACACTTCTCATTCCCACTGTTCAGCCTGCACATGAGCACGGGTAGTGCTCAGACCAGAACGGGTGTCCCGGTCTCCGAGCATGCCAAACGCCACACAAATGGGGCACAGATCAATCATAACTGGGACTCAGACACCCACCCCAAAGCAGGGGCTAAAGAGCTCCCCATTGACACTCAGCGCCTGCCACCATCCCGCCCTGCATACACTCACTTAGAGCAAGACTGACCAGGGACGCCTGGGAAGGTGGGTCCCATGGGAGGGCCCTTCCATTATCAAAGCTCAAAAAGAAACAGGACACAGCAGGCCAGGCATGGTGGCTCAGGCCTGTAATCCCAACACTTTGGGAGGCTGAGGCAGGCAGGTCACCTAAGGTTAGGTGTTTGAGACCAACATGGAGAAACTCTGTCTTTACTAAAAATACAAAACATAAGCCAGGCATGGTGGCACATGCCTGTAATCCCAGTTACTCAGGAGGCTGAGGCGGGAGAATCGGTTGAACCTGGGAGGCGGAGGTTGCGGTGAGCCGAGATCACGCCCCTGCACTCCAGCCTGGGAGACAGAGAAACTCCATCTCCAAAGAAAAACAAAAACAAAACAAAACAAAAAAGAAGCAGGGCAAAGCACCCGCGAGTCCTCTGAGCATCTGGACACGAGTACTGGTGTAAACTCCTCCAGCAAGTCACCACGACGCTAGAAAGTCAAACTCACAACAGCTGCATTACTTTACTCACTGAGTCAAACCTGACAAACATCTCAAATGACTATGACCTGTGAACTTTAGTTTTTGATCTTTTTATGTGCAGCTACAAGATGAAAGTTTCTAGTGGCCGCCTCTGGCAGCAGAGTACACTAACTCTCTAAGGACAAAACCCAGAGCTGAATCACTCAGAAATGACTTGGAAAACGACAGCATTGCCCTGAGTTACTGCCCGGTAGGATTTTCCCAAGATGGATGTCAATTGGAGTAGGAGGTTCGGGCTGGGAACCACCTGGGTTCCTGAGTCTGGCTGTTTCTAAGCCTTGCTACAGTTCTGTTTGTTTTGGGGTATAGCTTCTTAAAAACAGGTAGTGGCCAATCTTTATTGCCTTTACTGAAGCCCCCTTCCGCCTGGTGGTGGACTGAGTTCACAGCAACACAGAACCACAGGCGGGACTGCACACAAGCATGGCGGTCACTTAGAACTCCACACTTCATCAGTAAAGGAGACCACCACAAAGTCCCCTCTGGGACCCCCAACATGCTATCTCCTACAGATGTACCCCCCAGGCTGCTGGCCCCACTGAATTGGGGCTGTCCTCCAGGTTTCTGGCATGGGCCCCTCCCTCCCTCGATTCCACTCCCCAGGAGGATGCTCCCGGCGTGGCTCCAGGCTTCTGCCTCCTCTCCCACCCCACCCCAAAACAGCGGGTCCCAAACCAGCCTAACGGGCAATCCCCTGGGACATCTGCAGAATCAGTGTCCTAGGTCTTCAGGGGCAGAGACTGGAAGAAGCTTTCAGGCGAGTATGGTTCCTCCTTCCCCAGCTGCAGTGCCCACTGACTGAGCACCAGCTGTGGGCAGGCCCCACACCCAGGGCCCAGGGCCCAGCGCAGCCTGCCCTGACCCACCGCCTCCTTGGGGCTGCCAGATGTGCTGCACCCTGAGCCACACTTGCTTCCCCAGGGAACAAACACCCGTGAGAGCGGGGCCCCGGGCATGAGGAGGACAGCAGCACCACCAGGGAGCCAGGCACGTGGAGGTGCAAGCATGTGCATGTGTGTTAAATACCTGTGTGCATGTGTGTGCCTCTGTTACGTACCTGTGTGTATGTGTACATGTGTCATATACTGTGTGCATGTGTGTACATGTGTTACATACCTGTGTGCATGTGCATGCCTGTGTGTTCCATACCTGTGTGCATGTGTGTACATGTATCACATGCATGTGTGCATGTGTATGCCTGTGTGTTGCATACAGTTGTGTGTGTACATGTGTGTTGCATACCGGTGTGCATGTGCGTACATGTGTGTTACAAAGCTGTGCACATGTGTTACATGCCTGTGTGCATGTGAGTGCCTGTGTATTATGTGCCTATGTGCATGTGTGTCACATACAGGTGTGCATGTATACATGTGTGTGTTACATACCTGTGTTCATGTGTGTGTCTGCAGGTGTTTTCCTATTTCCTGTGCATCTCCATAACACTCTGCAGTGTTAGGCAGCACAGATGTTGCTAAGGAATGCTCAACTCTGGGCTGGGTGTGGTGGCTCACACCTGTAATCCCAACACCTTGGGAGGCCAAGGCAGGAGGATTACTTGAGGCCAGGAGAGAGGCCAGCCTGGGCAACACAGGGAGAACCCCATCTCTACAAAAAATAATCCCAGCTTCTTGGGAGGTGGAGGTGGGAGGACCGTTTGAGCCCAGGAAGTCAGGGCTGCAGTGAGCCGTGACTGTGCCACTGCACTCTAGCCTGGGCGACAGAGTAAGACCCCCATCTCAAAATAATAACAATAATAATAATAATAAGCCGGCATGGCGGCTCACACCTGTAATCCCAGCACCTTGGGAGGTAGGTGGATCACCTGAGGTCAGGAATTCGAGACCTGTCTGGGCAACATGGCGAAACTTTGTCTCTACTAAAAATACAAATAAAATTAGCCAGATGTGGTGGCACACGCCAGTAATCACAGCTACTCAGGAGGCTGAGGCACAAGAATCGCTTGAACCTTAGAGTCGGAGATTGCAGTGAGCCAAGATTGCACCACTGCACTCCAGATTGGGTGACAGAGCGAGACTCTGTCTCTAAATAAATACATAAAAGTTTTAAAATAATAATAAATGCCTGACTCTGCACATCGTGGATTTTTCTGACCCATCAAACAGGAAAAGAAACACTGTAAGAAACCCTAGAAGCCAGGCTCTGCAGCCGACGTGACCGCGGCTCCGGCTGTCACTGCAGGCCTCCAGCACCTTCTCTTCCGTCCTGGGCCACAGCACGAAGACTAACAATCCGTGGGGAATATGCCGCTCTCCTTCAGCGCAGGCACCCATGCCCCTCAGCCCGGCCAGGTCGGAAGGCAGGAGAGTCACTGCATGGGGGGAGTAACGCTGGAGAGGCCAAAGTCCACACTTGACAGGTAAGACAACTGAGACCACACAGATGTGGACAGGCTGCATACGCCTGTCTGTCCACCTTGAGGACAGTGAGAAGATGAAAAGGTGGGGGCTGGGCACAGTGGCTCACGCTTGTAACCCCAGCACTTTGGGAGGCCAAGGCAGGTGGATCACTTGAGTCCAGGGGTTCCAGACCAGCCTGGGCAACACAGGGAAAATCCCATCTCTACAAAAAATTAGCTAGGCACAGTGGTGCACACCTGTAGTCTACTTGGGAGGCTGCCCAGGAAGGCTGAGGTGGGAGGATCTCCTGAGCCCGGGAGGTCACAGCAGTGAGCCTTGACTGCACCACTGCATTCCAGCCTGGGCCATAAGAGTGAGACCCCGTATTTAAAAAAGAGGCTGGGCACGGTGGCTCACGCCTACAATCCCAGCACTTTGGGAGGCTGAGGCGGGTGGATCACAAGGTCAAGATATCGAGACCATCCTGGTCAACGTGGTGAAACCCCATCTCTACTAAAAATACAAAAATTAGCTGGTCATGGTGGCGCACGCCTGTAGTGTGAGGCAGGAGAATTGCTTGAACCCAGGAGGCGGAGGTTGCAGTGAGCTGAGATCACACCATTGCACTCCAGCCTGGGTAACAAGAGTGAGACTCCATCTCAAAAAAAAAAAGAAAAGAAAAGAAAAAGAAAGAAAGAAAGGGAAAGGAAAGGGGGAAAGGGAGAAAGAAAGAAAGAAAGAAGGAAAGAAAGAAAGAAAAAAGAAAAGAAAAGAGAAAAGAAAGACAAAGAGGTGGGGCTTCCAGTTCTTGATCCAATACCCACAGAGCCTGGTTCCTGGCAGACAGAGGGAGGCCTGGCCCACCTCCTGCACGCTGCTTCTCCCAGCTCACAATGGGGACACGCGTCAGCACCTTCGGAAAGAACTAGAGGCCACCTCTCAATGACATCACACTCACGCCCATCAGATTTCATGAGGATTTCAGGAAGTGCAGTGCCATGAGGAGTGAAGCAAGTTTAAAATGTTCAAGCCTGTTCAGTTTTAAGCTATCTACAAGCCCCAGGTTGTAAAAATGCATTGAATCTGAGAGACCTGTCCACCCTGCTTTGCGTGGACAGTTCTTGTGTCTCTCCCTGTTGTACCCGGGAAAGCCGACGGGTGCCCAGTGCCCCAGAGAAACCTCCCAGTGCAGATGATAAAGTGCCTACTCCCCCTGGGCACAGCTCTATGGAGATAGAAACTGAAGGGCTGGCGATTTGGTCATACAGTGTAAAGGACCAGGGAACAAAGTGGTTTCAAGTTCTGAAAGGAAAGAGCTGGACTAGTGGCTGCAGTGAACACGTGCGGGCCCCCGACCACGGCAGCAGGCTTGGGGCTCCAAATGCGCAGCGTGGCCAGCAGATCCCCGGTGAGGAGGAGATAGCAACAATGCAAAGCGCAGAGCTGGCCGCAAACGATAAGGGCAGAGGTGAGTCAAGGAGGGAGCCCTTCCCAATCCAACGCTGGGAAGAAAAAGTCCTCTTATTTGAAATGGCGATAAGGGCTAAACTGCGCAGGATTCTCCAGTTATCCTCCATATTTTCCACAGGTTACAGTGTCGCTTCTGCTGAAAGAGGACCACAGAAAGGATTCTGCTGCAACTGAAAACCGAGGATGCAAAGGGGCCTGCCCCGAAACTCTGCTTCACAGCCTGGGCAACAAGGCAGGGCTCCAGCTCCCAAAAAGTACAAAACCCGAGCTGGGCATCGCGGCGCATGTCTGTAGCCTCAGGTACTAGGGAGGCTGAGATGGGAGGACGGCTGTGCGCAGGAGCTTGAGGCTGCAGTGAGCCATGACTGTGCGGCTGCACTCCAGCTTGGGCAACAGAGAGACCCCAAGTCTTAGAAACCAAACAAAAAACACCACTTAAGATAAATGTGTCAGAATTAAAATCATGAGCAACCGGGTCTCCAAAAAGCCCCTCTCAACAAAACAGAGACCAAAACACAAAGACCTTGAGCAACGGGGTTCTTTCTAGAACCACTAAAGAGAAAATGAAGGGGGAGGGGAAGCACGAACGCCCTGAAGAAAAGAGATTTTAAAAGACATAGGCTGGGCACAGTGGCTCATGCCTGTAATCCCAGCACTTTGGGAGGCTCAGATGGGCAGATCAGCTGAAGTCAGGAGTTCGAGATCAGACTGGCTAACGTGGTGAAATCCCATCTCTACTAAAAATACAAAAATTAGCCAGGCATGGTCACGGGTGCCTGTAATCCCAGCTACCTAGGAGGCTGAGGCAAAAGAATTGCTTGAACTCGCCAAGTAGAGTTTGCAGTGAACTGAAACTTTGCCATTGCACTCTACCCTGAGCAACAAGAGCAAAACTCTGTCTCAAAAATAAAATAAAATAAATATATCAAGTCAAATGCAGGGAGAAGAGTGAGGGCGGCCTAGCTTTGGAAGTGGAAGGCAGACAGGCCGGGCGTGGTGGCTCACACCTGTAATCCAAGCACTTTGGAGGCCAAGGAGGGCGGATCACCTGAGGTCGGGAGTTCAAGACCAACCTGACCAACATGGTGAAACCGTCTTTAAAAAAAAAGAAAGAAAAGAAGAGGAAGGCAGAGACCCAAATGTGTGTGTGAACTTTTGTTAAAATTCAGGATCCAAGGCACCCAACTGTAAACACACTTCTGAGAAAATGAGAGAAACTGATCACAGACTGCTAACTGTGATAACGGCACTGGGCTATGTTCAGAATGTCTCCACGCTTCTTAGATACGAGTATAGTACTTAAATAGCAAGGTTAAATGACAGGTCTGCAATTCACTTAGGAAAATGTCCACAAAGAAAAGGAGCATTATTTGAAGCAAATGTGGAGAACCTTGATAATTGTTGAAGCTTGGTAATGGATAAATGGGAGGGATATTAAATCACTCTACTTTTGTGTCTTTTCAGTAATTTTTTTTTTTTTTTTTAGACACTCTCCCTCTGTCGCCCAGGCTGGAGTGCAGTGGCACGATCTTGGCTCACTGCAACCTCCACCTCCCAGGTTCAAGTGATTCTCCTGCCTCAGCCTCTTGAGTAGCTGGGACTACAGGCGCCCACCACCATGCCCATTTAATTTTTTGTAGTTTTCTTTTCTTTTCCTTTCCTTTGAGATGGAGTTTCACTTGTTACCCAGGCTGGAGTGCAATGGCACGATCTCGGCTCACCGCAACCTCTGCCTCCTGGGTTCAAGCAATTCTCCCGCCTCAGCCTCCTGAGTAGCTGGGATTACAGGCGCACTCCACCACTCCTAACTAATTTTTGTATTTTTAGTAGAGACGGGGTTTCACCATGTTGACCAGCATGGTCTCGATCTCTTGACCTTGTGATCCACCCGCCTCAGCCTCCCAAACTGCTGGGATTATAGGCGTGAGCCACCACACCCGGCCATGTTTTTCTTTTTTTAAACAGAGATGAGGACGGCATCAATCTCCTGATCTCATGATCCACCCACCTTGACCTTCCAAAGTGCTGGGATTACAGGCATGAGCCACTGTGCCGGGCCACAACAGTAACCATTTTTAAAACTCAAATGTTACGTTTTAAGGATTCACAATAATGATTCATGAAACAAAACCACATTTTATCAGACTGGACCATTACAGGAGCGCATTCCCCGCACACGTCAGAGAGAATAAGCCCACCTGGCACTGTGAACACTTTTGACGTGGAAACTAAAAGTTAAAACCTGATTCTGCTTCTTAAAATTGCACAGGTTTGAGAAGCTTGGAAGCTTTTACGTCTTTTCCTCCTATGCACTTACTGAAATTCCTCCCCAAGGTTTATCAAAGACCCAAGGGCGACTCTGCACAAGTGGGCCCCGTCATCGGCCCCAAGAGTAGAAGGTGATAGCCTGCCAGGGCAAAAGGGCACCAGTATTGGGAGAACTGGCCATACCTTCATGGGGACCACTGGGGGTCAGGGGAGAGGAGGCAGGAGGAATTACATGGCGCTTTAAACCACAGTGAAGGTCGGTTCTTCTCAAAGTCACAATCCTATTTAGACAACAGTCAAGCCTTAGATGTCACAGAGGTTACTTTGTGGCAGTTCTGAGGGGTGTAGCACAGGAGCTTGAAAGCAAAACCAAAACAAACAATCCCCCAGAGCAGGCGATCTAGACAGAGGTCAAGACCTTCAAATGGTTAAAAACACAAAAACCTGGTTTGTTCATCTATGAAGGTTCAAGGTCACTGGAGAATCCACCCATCCTAAACAAGAACTCAGTTCAAAACAACGAAAAAAAAGTCACATTCCTAACTTCAGATTCTAAATGTGCATTCACATACGTAAGAGTATTTGCTTGCGACTGGCAGATTGTAGGGCTATTGTGAACTGTTTTTTAAATTACTAAGTTGCCTAGTAAGGGTGTTACAATTGGAAGTAGCAAAACTATTTGTAATTTTTCAAACTGAATGTCTTATAATTCTAAATTAGAAAACGTAAGATTAAAAAGTCTCAAGAAAGAGGCTAGTACAAAAATTCCTTTTAAACCAAATTAAAAGCCTTGGCATGTAGAATAAAACAACTGCACCGCAGCCTTATAATTACAGCACGTTTGTACAACCTGAAACTTATAACTGCAGCACGTTGGTACAACCTGAAACTTGGTTCATTCCATCCTGCCGTTAGCTATGAATTACCCTGCAGACACATCCATTCTCTCAGCCACTGTCTTGTTCCAGACTGTCTGCTCCCTACCAGGCCCGTGTCACAGCAACAATCTCCAACTAGTGACAGAAACGAGCCTGCGGATACTGAAGGCCAAGGTACACTGACAAATGAAATCGACAAGACAGCATCCCAGGGCAGCGCATACAGTACAGCGGGGAGCGGGGGTTGCTCCCCGAAGCCCCGCTGTCAACGACAGCTACGCGGGGAGGTGCTGGTCCAGTCCAGCCCCAAGAGGGACTTCTTACTGTGGGTCAAGGTCATAGGCCCTGAAAGGCACCGCCCTGAGAAGAGCACCCAGAGAACTGGCTGGGAAGTCGGGTCAGTGGTCCGACGCTCACTGGCTGCTGGGTGACCTTGGTGAAGTTCTCAACCTCTGTGAGCCTCTGCCGTCTGTCTTTACAACCACCACCAGCTTCAGCAAGCGGAGTGAAGTAACACGCAAAACACAACACGGAAGCCTTGACCTGTACCTTCCTCAAGTGTCTTCACTTGTTCTGGGCCTCCAACTTTTAAAACTGATAACCTGAAAAAATGTAGTGTTGTCAGGCCCACGTTTGCTGGGTTCCTCTACAAGAAGGCGCTGGAAGGTCCCAGCTCCACACGAGGGGATGCCCGGTCCCTTCCCACCAGGGGGCCTGGCCACCCAGGGCCTCCAGAGGCCAGCATCGGCCCCAGGACTGTGGCCCCACGCAGAAGTGGGAAAACCAGTCTTCAATCAAACTGTTGATAGCCCTTACAAGTTGAAAAGTTGGTCAGACTCCACCTTAGAGAAGCTTTCTAAGTGACATCAGAAAAAAGACGCGGCATTCGCAAGGCACAGAGCCAACAGCCCCAGTGGGGGCCACCATCAACGGACCCAAGTGGACCAGGGGGCCTTCCGGACCCCACAATTTGGGGCCGGTGTGGAGCAGCGAGGGCAGCATCGGGAATGCGAGCCTCCTTGCCCGGCCGGGTAAACAAGCGCGGAGTCCGGCGGGGCCTGCGCCTCCTGCGGCCCGGCTGGGGCCCGGCGGACAAAGGGGAGCAGGCGGTGCCCCGTCCCAGCGGCCAGGCGGGCTGGGAGAGCCAGGGGCCACGTGCCTGGTGGGAGCACGCCAAAAGCAGGAGAACGCTTGACCGTTTTCTTGGCCCAGCAAGGAAACCGCCTTCTACTCTGCATTTAAAAAGAAAAACAATGTGTGGCTGCTTTAAGTTTTTTAGAACTTTTCCAGAGAAAGGCCGGCTAGGAAAAGGGGTGCTACCGGCATCCACCTCGCTGCACCTCTCCCAGGAAACTGTAAAAGGAATCAGCACTTGAATGGGGAGGCCAGCGGGTCTGGAATGAGAAGGCGCCGCGCACGCACTTTGAGGGTTCCGGGGAGCCGCGTCCTCCCCCTTCCAGGCGACAGTCCTAACTACAGGAATTGGCCAAAATTCAGCATTTCCAGACTTTCCTTGGGAAAGGGGGCCGAAAAAGTGCTGGCAACAAGAAGGACCGCCACTGAGACTGAGCACGCCCCACACTCGCCGCGGCCGGGGTCGGGACCCGCGCAGCCCCCTCCCCTCCCGGCCGTGCGCGCTCCGACCCGGCCTCCACCCGCTCGGGCGCTTAGAACCGGGCCGGGCCGAGCTGCGGCGCCCCCATCCCCGCCCGGGCCAGCGAGGCTGGGCCAAGCGGGGCGCTCCGGGCCTTGGGCCTACACGCGGCGGCCGCCTCGGCCCCGGCCCCAGCCCCAGCCCGCTGGGCTCCGGGCGGGGATGCGAGGACGCGGGGAAGCGGGCCCGAGGCGCGGGGGGGTGCCCAGGCCGCGCGGGGCGCCCCGACGACTCGCTGGGACCGAGGAGGCCGGGGCTGCGCGTCC
>NW_016107599.1:2204489-2208939 GCF_001604975.1 Cebus imitator
CGCGCGGGCGGGGTCCGCGGCGGCGGCGGCGGCGGCGGCGGCGGCGGCGGCAACGGGTCTGGCGGGGCCTGGGGCGGGGACCCGGGGAGGGGCCTGGGGACGTCGCCGAGCGGTGGGAGCCGCGGGCGGGAACACGGCCGGTGTGGCGTGGGGGCGGGCGCGGACCCGGGGACCCTTCCCGGCCCCCCAGAAAAGCAGCTTCTTGCCGACGCGGGGGAGGAGCCGGGCCCCGTGGCTGGGCCGCCGGAGCCGGGGGGAGCCCGCGCACCTCGCCTTCCCCGCCGCCCCGGGGGGACAGGACCCTCCCTCCCTCGGCCCCTCCGCCCCCCCGGCCCCCAGCCTGGCTCTTTAAGTTACTACAGAAACGCGAAGGTCGGGAGGCCCCCTCCCAGCCCGGAGCTTGAACTTGAACGCTCGCGCAGGACCACACCGCCACCTCCCGGCGCGGCCCTAAAACCCGGAGATTCCGTTCAAAGCACCTAGAAAGTCTAACAAGTTTTTAGTAAATTGTAGCTGGAATCAGAGATCAGATCGGCGGTCACTCCCATCCCAGCGGTCAGGAGCCTCCCCAAGCGCTCCGCAGGGGCCTCCTGGAACCGTCGTGCGCCTCCGTGCATTTCTGTATCCCCCCCACGCATCCCCCCCACCTGTCTGTCTTTTGAAGGCTTTCCTGGAAAAGCCCTCCTGTGGTTACCTCCTTTCTCCCCTAAGTAGTGGAGGGTTAGAAGGCGGAGGGTGAGCCACAATCTTAAGGGACACTCTCCTTTTCCCAGATTTCCCGGCGCATTCCTTCACCCTGGGAGTGTGACCTGTCTGCTTGTGGGGTGCAAGGCCCTGTTCCGGATCCGGGTGAAGAATCCACGGGAGTCCTGACTGCCAGGAGCTCTGCAGCCAGTAGGGTGGTCACTATCCGCGGCCAGTAGGGTGGGTGGTCACTATCCGCGGCCAGTAGGGTGGGTGGTCACTAGCTTTCTGCAGTCTTGGAGGACAGCGCTTCCTCCGAAAACTCCACAGGACGTCAGTCTTCACCAAGTTGCTGATGGAAAACGTGCTCCTGCAGTGTGTATTTATGAGCACCAGGAAACCCGGGTGGGAGCGGGCATGGCGTTGTGCATCGCAGCCAGGACCGAACAGCTCTGAATAGCCGCGGAGAGCAGGATGGAGAAACGGTGTGTGGCCATAGTCACAGGACCGGGTCTAGCTGTTCACAGAAATCCCAAAACGGGCCAAGTTAAACTGCATTGTTTAGGGATGCATCATTAAGTAGTAAATAATCCACAGAAGAGCAAGAAGGTGGTTACTCTTAAGTGTCAGATGGTGGTTACCGCTGGGGCAGGGGTGGGCTGTGACCCCACAGGGGTGGGCCCCTGGGAGACTGGGGGTGCCAGGCCTGTTCCTTCCCGCCCTGCTGCCCTTCATTCGGCAGTCAGCCCTTAAACTGCACTTCTGTACCTTTGCTATAGCCTTTCACAGGAGTGTTTAGCCATGAATGTTACCGCTTTCCTGTTTATGAACCGTGCCCCTCATCAATCTCCCCAGTTCGCAGGTGCCCGCCCTCTCTCTCTGCCTCTGTCTCCCTCATAAATCCACAAAACTTGTTTCCGCTGGAAATCCCTGAGGCCCATCTGCCCTCTGTCAGCTACTGCATGCCTCAGCAGAGGCCCAGAAGCCTCTGGCATCACTGGCCTGCCTGCTGCTCCTCTGAGCACTGCTTTGGGGAACTTTGTTGCAAGGATTTAGTTCCAGAAGGCAAGATAATGTCTTAGAGGGTTTCACTGTGTCACTTCTCTTTGGATGGCTGACACCGTCGCCCTCTGCTGGTGGAGGGGTGCCATTGCTGCCTGCCCCTGCCCCATCCCCAAGGCCCAGCCAGTCACTGGGTTCACCCTCGGGGCCACGGGGTTCCCTTCTGCTCTCTTCCTAGATAAGCCCATCCTCTCCTGGTTTCCACCCTCCACACCTGTGTTCAGGAATTCCCCCTTCCTGCAGCCCATCTCTACCCTCCTCCCAAGCTGCGTTTCTTCCCGGCGTTCCTCACGCAGCATGGCTAACAGATCCACCACCCACAGGGGAGCTGAGCCCTGCAGTCCCCTCTGCCTGCTGCGTCTCCTGCCGTCAGTGAACCTGCTTCATTCATCCGACTGCGCCTGGGTGCTTGCTGGGACATCGCTCCAGCCCTTGCTGCTCTCTCCCCAAGACTCACGTCTCAGGCCAGGATGGCGATTGCACCAGCTCTGGGTATTCTGGGCCCAGTGTTTCCTCCCTGACACCACTCCTTCCTCCGTGTTTTAGGATCCTGATGCTTTGATAAGACTGTGGGCTCTAATCACAGCCAGGGACGTCTGAGGCAGCCTGGCCTGCAGCTCTGCACACTGGATGCACCCCGTCTAGAGCACCAACTCACAGGGAGTGAGAAAGGAGGAGGGAGGGGAAGCACAGAGCAAGCTCCTGAGGCCACAGGGCCGAGAAAGCCCTTGGCTTTGGGGTCATTTGTTTCTTCAAGACTAAAACGCTCGCACTGGAATAAATCATTGGTTCCTAAAACATGTTCTGCACATGATTAAAGAAGCTTTGTGAAGTCAAGTAAATTGGGAAGCACTGGATCAAACAACAACAAATAAGTTTATTGCCTGCAGGCCTTCTCAGAGCCTTTAGCGAGGTGTGAAGAATCATGCTTGTATAAAGAGGAAGAAGGGGAGGATGGGACAGTATGCAGCCTGTCCATAAGCCATTTGGCCACAGAACCCTTTGCTCACGAGGTACCTCAAGGTTCCACAGAGCGTCATGTAGGAAGCGGAGGTAAAGGCGTGCTATGAGCCCTTCCAGCTCGAATAGTCTGTGATTCTTTGAGTAATACATACTTTGAGACAGGATCACCGAAGCGAAACTGTAGTGGCAAGAACACAGCCCACTGCAGCCTTGACTTCCCAGGCTCGGGTGATCCTCCCACCTCAGCCTCCTGAGTAGTTGGGACCACGGGCACATGACACCATGCCTGGCTAATTTTTAAAAACTTTTGTAGAGACAGATCTCACTGTGTTGCTTAGGTTGGTATTGAACTGCTCGGCCCAAGTGATTCTCCCACCTCGAGCCCCGCAAAGCTCTGGGATTGCAGGCATGAGCCACCACACCTGGCCTTTTGTTTTTGTTTTTGTTTTCTCTATGCAGGGTCTCACCCTGTCACCCATGCTGGAGTGCAGTGGTGCACTCAGCTCACTGCAGCCTCCTCGACCTCCTGGGCTCAAGTGATCCTCTTCGCTCAGTCTCCCACGTTGCTAGGACTGCAGGAGTATGCCACCAGGCCCAGCTAATTTTTGTAATTTTTGCAGAGATGGTGTTTCACCATATTGCCCAGGCTGGTTTCAAATTCCCGGGCTCAAGGAGTCCACTGGCCTCAGCCCCACAAAGTGCTGGGACTACGGGTGTGAGTCACTGCCCAGGCTGGTGGTTTGTTTTAATTAAAAACTAAGCATTTTCTTACGCTGCTTGGAAATAAGAAAATGGATTTCCAGGCCTATCTCTAACCTAAAATATCATATTATCTACTTTCAGGAACAACGTTTCAAAAAAAAAAAAAAAACTAAGCAGGCCATACGCAGTGGTTTGTGGCAGAAGTCTCAGTGCTTTGGGAGGCCAAGGTGAGAAGATTGCTTGAGCCCGGGAGTTCCAGACCAGCCTGGACAACATGGGAAGACCCCATCTCTGTAAAATAAAAATAAAAAAATTAGCCAAGCATGGTAGTACACACCTGTAGTCCCACCTACTCGGGAGGCTGAGGTGGGAGGACTGCTTGAGCCCAGGAGGCCGAGGCTGCAGTGAGCTGTCATTGTGCCATGGCATTCCAGCCTTGATGACAGTAAGTAAGACCCCGTTTCAGAAACAAACAAAAACAGGCATGATAACCTCTTTAACATCTGCCAATGCCATCACCCCCCAGGTCTGCCAGCCTGGCCTCCTTGGCAGGATGGGGTGAGGGGCCTGCACCTGGTGGCCCCTTGACTGGTAAGCACGTCTGAATAGAGCCACACCTTCTGCTTTTTAGGTAACCGTCTCGGGCTGGGCGCGGTGGCTCATGCCTGTAATCCTAGCACTTTGGGAGGCCAAGGTGGGTGGATCACCTGAGGTCAGGATTTCAAGACCAGCCTGGTCATCATGGTGAAACCCATCTTTAAAAAAGAAAAGAGGCCGGGCGCGGTGGCTTACGCCTGTAATCCCAGCACTTTGGGAGGCCGAGGCAGGTAGATCACGAGGTCAAGAGATCAAGACCATCCTGGTCAACATGGTGAAACTCCGTCTCTACTAAAACTACAAAAAATTAGCTGGGCATGGTGGCGCGTGCCAGTAATCCCAGCTACTCAGGAGGCTGAGGCAGGAGAATTGCCTGAACCCAGGAGGCGGAGGTTGCGGTGAGCCGAGATCACGCCATTGCACTCCAGCCTGGGTAACAAGA
>NW_016107599.1:2208955-2212357 GCF_001604975.1 Cebus imitator
AGCCTGGGTAACAAGAGCGAAACTCCGTCTCAAAAAAAAAAAAAGAAAAGAAAAGAAAAAGGTAACCGTCTCCAGACAAGAGCTACTTCATTTTGGTCCTTGTTTCCTCTCAAATTTCTCTCAAGCTGCCCTGGTTTTTTGTTTGTTTGTTTTTTGTTTGGTTTGGTTTGGTTTTTTGGAGACAGTGCCTTGCTCTGTCTCCCAGGCTGAAGTGCAGTGGTGCGACCTTGGCCCAGGCTCACTGCAGTCTCTGCGTCCCGGGTTCAAGTAGCTGGGATTACAGGTGTCCACCAAGATGCCTGGCTAATTTTTGTATTTTTAGTAGAGATGGGGTTTCACCATGTTGGCCAGGCTGGTCTTGAGCTCCTGACCTCAAGTGACCCACCTGCCTTGGCCTCTCAAAGCGCTGGGATTACAGGCGTGAGCCACCATGCCCAGCCAAACTGCATTTTTTTGTCTTTTTTTTTGTCTTTTTTCTTTTGAGATTGCATTGTCTTCAGGCAGGCATTGATCTCTGCCTTTTAGTCTGGCACACCTCCTTAGAGCCCTCTAAATTTAAGTCTGAATCCAGCTCCTCTTCAAAGGATGGTGTCTCACCTATGAGGTGTGGGCACCCTTGCCTTCCAGTGTCCCCGCCAGAGGACAGCAGGTGCTTCTCAGCATGGTGTGATGCCACGCAGAGTGCATCCCAGATGCCGCCCCAAATTGTTTAAGGTCGAGAGTTGCAAATCCATCCAAAGGCAGCTTCTCCAAAGTCCTTGGGAGATTTGTGTGGATGTGGTGTATCCAGCTTGCAGCATTTTCTGGAGTTAAAAGAGATGAATAAAAGCTATCTTTCACTAAGCATGGTGGCTTACACCTATAATCCCAGCACTCTATTTAGGAGGCCGTGGTGGGCGGATCACTTGAGCACAGTTCAAGAGCAGTCTGAGCAACAGAATGGGACTCCATCTCAACAAAAAATACAAAATTAGTTGGGCATGGTGGTGTGCTTATAATCCCAGGTACTTAGGAGGCTGAGGCGCTCAGGGAAGTAGAGGCTGCAGTGAGCCGTGATTGTGCCACTGCGCTCCAGTCTGGATGACAGAGCAAGACTGTGTCTCAAAAAAAAAAACAAAACAATAAACAAAAAACCTATCTTTCATATAGGGAGAAGTATTAAGTCAAAATTATCAAAGAAGCCAAGCATTTAATGATAAAAACAAGTGTAAATTTTTAGCTTTCCACAATGACTCCTTTACACTATCATTCTTATCTAGCGTCATGTTTCTTTGAAATACTGATACATTGTTTAGCAAAGTTTTGGCTATCAGACCAATATTTTTAAATTAACGATAACTCTATTTACTAATGACAATTAAAAATAAAAATTTATTTATTTTGGAGGTAGAGTCTTACTCTGTCACCTAGGCTGGAGTGCAATGGCACAATCTTGGCTTATAGCAACCTCCACCTCCCAGGTTCAAGCGATTCTCATGCCTCAGCCTCCCAAGTAGCTAGGATTACAGGCATGCACAACCATGCCTGACTAATTTTGGTATTTTTAGTAGCAGCAGGGTTGTGCCATGATGGCCAGGCTGGTCTCAAATTCCCAGTCTCAAGCGATCCACACACACCTTGGCCTCCCAAAGTGCTGGGATTACAGGCATGAGCCACCAGGCCTGGCCTAAAAATAAAATTTAAATAGAATGAGGCTGGGCACAGTGGCACGTACCTGTAGTCTCGGCTAATTGGAAGGCTGAGGAGGGAGGATGGCTTGAGCTTGGGAGGTGAGGGCAGCAGTGAGCTGTGATCACGCCAGTGTACTTCAGCCTGGCCAACAGAGTGAGACTGTCTCAAAAAAAAGCTAGAAAAAAAGAAAAGAAAAAAGTTAAAGCTGTTTTGCCATCATCTAAATGTTTGTTTCCCACCACAAAGTGCATATGTTGAAATCTTTGCATGAAAGGTGATGGTATTAGGTGGGGCCCTTAGGAGGTGATTAGGTCATGAGGAGGGAGCCCTCACAATTGAGATTAGTGCCCTTATAAAAGAGGCCCTGTTAGTGGATCATTTGAGCTGAGGAGTTTGGGGCCAGCCTGACCAACATGGCAAGACCCCATCTCTACAAAAAATACAAAAATTAGCCAGGCATGGTGGCGCACACCTATACTCCCGGCTACTCAGGAGGCTGTGGGAGAATCGCTTGGGCCTAGGAGGCAGAGGTTGCAGTGAGCTGAGATCCTGCCATTGCACCCCAGCCTGGGTGACAGAGCAGGACCCTTTCTCAAAAAAATAAGAGGCCCTCTTTGCCTGGTGCGGTGGCTTACACCTGTAATCCCAGCTACTCAAGAGGCCAAGGTCTCAAACAGGAGTTTGAGACCAGCCTGGGCAACAATTGAGACTCCATCTTTTTTTTTTTTTTGAGACATATTCTCCCTCTGTCACCCAGGCTGGAGTGCAGTGGTGCGATCTTTGCTCACTGCAACCTCTGTCACCTGGGTTCAAGCAATTTTCATGTCTCAGCCTCCCACGTACCTGAGTGCACCACCACACCTGGCTAATTTTTGTATTTTTAGTAGAGATGGGGTTTCACCATGTTGCCTGGGTTGGTCTCAAACTCTTGGCCTCAAGTGATCCACCTGCCTCAGCCTCCCAGATGCTGGGATTACAGGCATGAGCCACTATGCACAGCCAAGACTCTGTCTTAAAAAAAATATTAGCCGACCGGGTGCGGTGGCTCACGCCTGTAATCCCAGCACTTTGGGAGGCCAAGGGGGGCAGATCACCTGAGGTCAGGAGTTTGAGACCAGCCTGACCAACATGGTGAAACCATGTCTGTACTAACAATACAAAAAACCACCAGGCGTGGTGGTGCGGGCCTGTAATCTCAGCTACTGGTGGGGCTGGGACAAGAGAATTGCTTGAACCCAGGAGGCAGAGATTGCAGTGAGCCAAGATTGCACCCCTGCATTCCAGCCTGGGTGACAGAGGGAGACTCCATCTTGGGGGAAAAAAAATTAGCCCATTGCAGTGGTGTGCACCTGTAGTTTCAGCTACTTGGGATGCTGAGGTGGGAGGTTCTCTTGAGCCCAGGAGTTCAAGGTTATAATAGGCTATGATTTTGCCACTGCACTCCAGCCTGGGTGACAGTACAAGATTCTATTTCTAAAAGGAATAAAAATCAAAAAAGAGGCCTCAGAGAACTGCCTTGCCCCTTCTGCCATATGAGGATACAAGGAGGAGCTGTCATCTGTGGATGTCACCAGACACTGAATCTGCAGGTGCCTTGGGCTTGGACTTTGCAGGCTCCAGAACTATAAGAAATAAATTTCTGTTGCTCGTAAGCCACCCAGTCTATGATATTTTGTTATAGCAGCTTAAAGTGGACTGATACACTCTTTTTTTTTTTTTTTTTTTTTTTTT
>NW_016107599.1:2212402-2217611 GCF_001604975.1 Cebus imitator
TGAGATGGAGTCTTGCTCTATCACCAGCCTGGAGTATGCAGTGGCATGATCTCGGCTCACTGCAACCTCTGCCTCCTGGGCTCAAGTGATTCCCCTGCCCCAGCCTCCTGAGTAGCTGGGATTACAGGTGCGTGCCACCAAGCCTGACTAATTTTTTGTATTTTAGCAGAGACGGGGTTTCACCATGTTGGCCAGAATGGTCTCGATCTCCTGACCTCGTGATCTGCCCACCTTGGCCTCCCAAAGTGCTGGGATTACAGGCGTGAGCCACTGCGCCGGGCCAATATACTCTTACTGGGCTCACATATAGAGAAGGGAAGAGTCTTGTTCTGTGTTTCTTGAAGCAGCAGAACTAGGCATGGGTCCATGGGAAGATTACCTAATAGTCCATGGGATCCTGCACTGCCTCCTAAGAGATGCATTTCCATAAAAAGGCAGACGCTGGCACAGTGCACTTCCCTGGCCCCAGAACCTGTTCTAGGCACTGCATGAGCATTTACTCATTCAAGGTCAGAGCACTCACCCTCATCCTATGGTGAGAAACCGAGGCAGAGGGATCCCACAGCCGAGCTTGAAATCCAGCAGGGTGGTCCTGGCAGGTACAGTGCATGATCACCCCAGGGAGTCTGCAGCCCATCTCCCGGTTTCTTCTGACTCCACTGTTCACTGAATGCATTCGACTTCGGCAGTCTTCAGACAGTTTTGTTTACATACCCCCAAATGTCATTTTAAACATTTTTTTTTACCCCCCTTACACATTCAGTTGACACCTAAAATATTATGTAAGTTTAAATAGTTACAAAGAATACAACTTCTGGAACATTGTAAATATTGACACTTCACAATAAAACTGTCATATCACTTTTAAAAATGTAACCAGATGGAACAGAAAAATACCATATCGATTTGATATCCTATATAATCCATTCAAAACAGTGTCGTTGTCCCTCTGTATCTGTGGGGGATTGGTTCCAGGACCCCCGATGGACACTAAAATGCACAGCTCAGGTCACTGATGTAAATGGTGCAGTCTGTGCATGTAGCCTACCCACATCCTCTTTATTTATTTTTTTGAGATGGAGTCTCGCTCTGTCACTCAGGCTGGAGTGCAGCGGTGCGATCTCCGCTCACCGCAACCTCTGCCTCCCGGGTTCAAGCGATTCTCCTGCCTCAGTCTCCCAAGTAGCTGGGATTATAGGCACGCGCCACCACACCCAGCTGATTTTTGTATTTTTAGTAGAGACAGGGTTTTACCATGTTGGCCAGGATGGTCTCAATCTCTGTACCTCGTGATCTGCCTGCCTAGGCCTCCCAAAGTGCTGGGATTACAGGCGTGAGCCACTGCCCCCGGCCTAGATTACTTCTAATATCTAACAAAATGTAAATGCCATGTAGTAAGTAATTATACTGTATTGTTTAGAAAATAATGAGCAAAACGTCTGTACGCCTTCAGTCGAGATACCACCATCATAGGCCTGACTGCATTTTCCGTACACGGTTGGTTGACTCTGAGGACGTGGAGGCCTGACTAGACATGAGCCACCTCTTCTTTGGTATTTCACAGCGTTCTTTTCCTCACAGAACCCACTTTCCCTCTAGTTCTTCCACATATGTGTATCTTAAGGAAATATTTTTATGTTTGAAAATCTTACTGATTCTGCTATACTTCTGTGCAACAAAAAGGTATGTATAAATGGAAATCTTATTTAAATTAATTTTTATTTCCTGTGAGACTGAGTGTTAGAAAAAATTCTTTTGGGTTTATTTATCATTACAATTGTCGGAACACAACTAATCAAACACAAATATGTTACAAAGTTAGAAGAATAATAATTAGTCGTGAATTATTAGTCATGAAAGTAGTAAATCATTAGTCATACATGTTTGTGGGAAGTACATCTCTCTTTTTTCTTCTTCTTCTTCTAAGCTCTTACACAGAAGAAAGGAAAGTACATATCTTAAGGGGAAAAGTAGATCTTTCTTTTCTTAATTCCCAGATTCAGGAAGGACCAGATGGCCTGGTTGCTGGACTGAGGGCTCTCCAACGATTCTTTTCGCGTTTGCCGGCCGTCCATCCCATGAGGAGTAGCTGAGAAAGGAAGGAAATTCTTTTACAGTGACTCAGTACTCTGACCCCTCCCAGGCTATCCTCCAAAACTTGAGAGGTGCTCTCTGACCCATAGCTGGTAACTCCGTTGTCCTGCCTCAGGGTGATGGAAGCTACGACTAAAGTCACCTGGCTTTCAAAAGGATCATTTGTGACCCTAATTGAGTCCAGGTGTCTGCAGAAAGGTGTGGTAGATGAGATTACTGTCCAAAAGTCATCTCCCTCTTGGCCCTTGTGGGTGATTTCTCACCCCAGTGGCGCTGAGCTCAACCACATGACTATCGTTGGTCAAGAGGGTGGCCTTCAGAGGCTGATGTGCAGGTGCTCTATCTGGTGGCAGGGTTGGTCCCAGCCAGGTGGCCTAGAGAAACCTTCCTCCCTGTGTCCTCCTCAGCCTGGTCCCTGAGGGAATCTGAAGCCAGGTTCATCTGGCGGCAGAGCCTCTCAGCCACATGCAGCTGCACCGGCCAACCACCAGCTAATGCACAGAGGTGGAATGAAGGGAACGTGTGTTGTTACACAGCAAAAGCGGAGTCAGAATCCCAAGGGACCTTTTAAAACATGGAAGCTGACAAATTGGTGCCAAAATGTAAATATAACTGCAAGTGACTTAGAAGGTCAAAAATAAAATAGCTTGGAAAAAAATAACAAAATGGATGATTTGCAATGGCTGATTTCACGACTACACTTGATTTCAAGAGTCATTATAAAGCTAAAGTAATCAAGACAATGTGGGGTAGACAGAAGAATAGATGAGTTGAATAGGGGAACAGAATAGCAAGTCTAGAAATAAATCCACATAAATGGTCAATAGATTTTTTTTGAAACACGTGCCATTTTTATTTTTGGCCATTGTAGAAAAGTGTGTGAGGATAAAGTGCTGACACAGGGCTCGGCTCGGGGCAGGGTGAGGAATGGAAGGTGGAGTATGTGGGAAACAGGTCACAGGCAGAGCTCCTGGCCGGGATGATGCCTCTTGATCTGTCCATAGACTTGCAAGATCGATACTGGGATGATGCCCAAAATCAGAGCCCAGATGTTCAGGCATTTGGCGGTGGAGGCATAGGCCTGGGCCCTGGTCAGGTCTCCAACCATCTTCCTGTCCCTAGACTTCACGGAGTAGGCGAACGCTCTGAAGTCCAGGCAGCAGGAGTTCATGAAGAGGGTGTTGAACAGAGACCAGACAACATGGTCGGACATGGAGGTCTCGCTGCAGATGTGGATCATGGTGGATGTCAGGGGAGCCGGGTTATGGGGCGCCTCTAGCGCAGCCACCTCATGCTCTTCCGTGATCATCTTGTAGCTGGGGGGACGGTCGGTGCGGGTGGGAGTGAAGACAGTGTGGACAGTGTGGTTCATGGTGTCCAGGGAAGACCAGCTGTGGTCGGGTTGCTGGGATAGTTCTCAGTGGGCCCTCCCTTCCCTCAGTAGTTTGGATTTCTCTGGTCAATAGATTTTTGACCAAGCTACCAAGGCAAGACAATGGACAAAGATTTTTTTCAACAAATGGTGCTGGAATAATTGGATTTCCCTATGGAAATAATGAACTTCAACATCCACCTTACATCCCTCACACTAACTCAAGATAAATCATAGACCTAAATATAAAACTAATATGGCGGGGCACAGTGGGCTATGCCTATAATCCCAGCATGTTGGGAGGCCCAGGCAGGAGGATTGCTTGAGCCCAGGAGTTCAATACCAGCCTGGGCAACATGGAAAAACCTTGTCTCTATAAAAAATATAAAAATTAGCTGGGCTTGTTGGCATACACCTGTAGTCTCAGTTACTCCGGAGGCTGAGGCAGGAGGATTGCTTGAGCTTAGGAGGTTGAAGCTGCAATGAGTCAAGATTGCCCCGCTGTGTTCCCACCCTGTCTCAAAAAAAATCAAAGTTAAGGCCGGGCGCAGTGGCTCATGCCTGTAATTCTAGCACTTTGGGAGTGGGTGGGTGGATTGCCTGGGGTCAGGAGTTAGTGCCAGTCTGGCCAACATGGTGAAACCCCATCTCTACTAAAAATACAAAAACATTAGCCAGATGTGGTGGTGCACACCTGTAATACCAGCTACTCAGGAGGCCGAGGCAGGAGAATTGCTTGAACCAGGGAGGTGGAGGTTGCAGTAAGCTGAGATCATGCCACTGCACTTCAGCCTGGGTGACAGAGTGAAACTCCATCTCAAAAACAAAGAAAAAACCAAACTTAAAAAAATAATAATATTGGCCAGGCATGGTGGCTCAAGCCTGTAATCCCAGCACTTTGGGAGCTGAGGTGGGTGGATCACAAGGTCAAGAGATCAAGACCATCCTGGCCAACATGGTGAAACCCCATCTTTCCTAAAAATACAAAAATTATCTGGTCATGGTGGTGGGTGCCTGTAATTCCAGCTACTCAGGAGGCCGAGGCAGGAGAGCTGCTTGAACCCAGGAGCTGGAGGTTGCAGTGAGCCGAGATCGCGCCATTGTACTCCAACCTGGCCAGCAGAGGGAGACTTCATCTTTAAAAAAATAAAAAAATAAAAATAAAAATAAAAAGACAAGCTACAGACTGAGAGAGAATATTTGCATTACATACGGCTGACAAAGGACTTAAATCCAGAATATATAATGACTACAAAGCAATAATAAACAACCTGATTTTTAAAAACCAGCAAAAGGCTACATACAGTGGCTCATGCCTATAATCCCAGCCACTTGGGAAGCTGAAGCTCAAAGAGGATCGTTTGAGCTCAGCAGTTCAAGACTAGCCTGGACAACATAGTGAGACTCTCTGTAAAACAAATAAATAAAATTTTAAAAAACGAGTAATAAAGCTGGGCGGGGTAGCTTACACCTGTAATCCTAGCACTTTGGGAGGCTGAGGTGGGTGAATTACCTGCGGTCAGGAGTTTGAGACCAGCCTGACCAACATGGTGAAATACCATCTCTACTAAAAATACAAAAAAATTAGCCGGGCCTGGTGGCAGGAACCTGTAATTCCAGCTACTTGGGAGGCTGAGACGCAAGAATCGCTTGATCTGGCGGGCAGAGGTTGCAGTGAGCCAAGATCATGCCACTGCACTCCAGCCTGGGTGATAACAGCGAGACTTTGTCTCAAAAAAAAAA
>NW_016107599.1:2218052-2219983 GCF_001604975.1 Cebus imitator
AAAAAAAAAAAAAAAAAAAGAGAGAGAGAGAAAAGAAATGAAAACATACCTACCCAAAAAGACTTGTATGCAAATGTTTACAGCCACTTTATTCATTCAGCCCCAAACTGGAAACAATCAGCTGTCTATCAATAGGAGAATGATAAACAAACGTAGTATCCGTACACAATAGAATGCTATTCAGTACCTTTAAAAATTATACACGCAACATAGATGCTTCCCAAAAACATTGTGTTAAGTGAAGGAAGCTAGACACAAAAAAGCACACGCTGTATGCTCAATTGATATGAATTCAAGAACAGGCAAAAACTAATCTATGTTGAAGGACATCAGAACAGCGTTTGCCTACAGGCTGGGGACTCTCCAGCAGTATGTTCTGCATCTCATTTTGAGTGATGGTTACACAGGTGTATACATTTGTTAAAATTCATTCAACTGTGCAATTTCACTGTATGTACATGTACTTCAATTAAAAAAAATTCTGAGGCTGACATGCTAATATCAAAGGATCAAGTTTAACCTAATATATTCAGAAAGGTTTGAGGAACATGAAAATATTGTTAATTGATTTATAACTTTGCCAATAAAAATTTTTTCTTTTTTGAGACAGAGTCTTGCTCTGTCATCTAGGCTGGAGTGGAGTTGAGTGATGTCCACTCACTGCAACCTCCATCTCTCAGGTTCAAGCGATTCTCCTGCCTCAGCCTCCCAAGTAGCTGGGACTACAGGTGCCTGCCACCACACCCAGCTAATTTTTATATTTTTAGTAGAGATGGGATTTCGCCATGTTGGCCAGGCTGGTATGGAACTCCTGACCTCAACTGATGTGCCTGCCTCAGCCTCCCAAAGTGCTGGGATTACAGGGTTGAGCCAGCACACCCGGCTTCAATAAAGTGTTTTTTAAATAAAAGTTTTATTACTTCTTTAAATATGAATACATTTTTGTTAAACTTTTACCTGTATATTTAGCTTATGGAAAAATATGGCATCTGATATCTGATTTGCAGAGCCAGTCCCCCTTGTCAAACAAGAAAGCCAAATAGACTCACTTTCTGTCAGGTGACTTCATTTTTCAATTCAAATAAATGTGCTAATACACATTTCCAGGATTATTATAGAAGCCACTGAGAAATAAAGAATGTACTTGTAAGACAGATTACTAAATGCAGTCAAGTAAAGATTAAAATGATAAGGCTATAATTAATGTATCCATCTTACCATGTTACAAGAGCAAGAAAATCAATCATACTGTATCCACTTTAACATAATTTATAATAATACAATATAACCTGTGCTTACAGAAATAAGTTACGAAGCAAGGAGTATGATAGAAACCATGATATTCATTTGGTAAATGAGTATGTATAATGATTTTTCTGGCTTTGGGGATTTAATGAGAAGCAAATATAAAAATCAGAAGTAACTCCATGTTGTTAAATATCATGGCCAGATTTTCTTATGAATGTAAATAAACACTAAGTCACAAACTGCTTAAGAAACAATTACTCTTCAAAGGAGAGCCTTGCTTTTTTTCTTTTAAAGGAAAAAGTGTATTTCATTGGAACAGAGTCATTTTTAGTGCCAAAAAAAAGTGTATATATATTTGTCATTTTAAAAAAATATTTTTAGAGAAAGGGTTTTGCTCTGTCACCCAAACAGGCTGGACATGGTGGCTGACTCCTGAAATCCCAGCTACTTGAGAGGCTGAGGCATTGAGATTTATCATTATAATTTTTTTGTTTTGTTTTGTTTTGTTTTTTTGGTTTGTTTGTTTGTTTTTTTTGAGGCAGAGTTTCGCTCTTGTTACCCAGGCTGGAGTGCAATGGCGCAATCTCGGCTCAGCACAACCTCCACCTCCTGGGTTCAGGCAATTCTCCTGCCTCAGCCTCCTGAGTAGCTGGGATTACAGGCACACGCCACCATGCCCAGCT
>NW_016107599.1:2220023-2232637 GCF_001604975.1 Cebus imitator
AGTAGAGACGGGGTTTCACCTTGTTGACCAGGATGGTCTCGATCTCTTGACCTCGTGATCCACCCGCCTCGGCCTCCCAAAGTGCTGGGATTACAGGCGTGAGCCACCGCGCCCGGCTTATCATTATAATTTTTATCATTTTTTTTTTTTGGAGACGGAGTTTCACTCTTCTTACCCAGGCTGGAGTGCAATGGTGCGATCTCGGCTCACCGCAACCTCCGCCTCCTGGGTTCAGGCAATTCTCCTGCCTCAGCCTCCTGAGTAGCTGGGACTACAGGCACGCGCCACCATGCCCAGCTAATGTTTTGTAGTTTTAGTAGAGACGGGGTTTAACCATGTTGACCAGGATGGTCTCGATCTCTTGACCTCGTGATCCACCCGACTCGGCCTCCCAAAGTGCTGGGATTACAGGTGTGAGCCACCGCGCCCGGCCTAATTTTTATCATTTTAATCTTTATAAATATTGAAAATATTTGTATGATGACTCACTGTAAACTTGAACTCCTGGGCTCAAGCAATCCTTCTGCCTTAGCCTCCTGAGTATCTGGGACTGCACACATGCACTACCATGCCCACTTAATAGTTTTTAGTAGGAACAAGGTCTTGCTATGCTGTTCAGGCTAGTCTCAAACTCCTGGCCTGAAGTGATCCTTCTGCCTCAGCCTCTCAAGTAGGCTGGGATTATAGGCATCAGCCACCATGCCCGGCCTGTTTGTTTGCAGAAAGGTAACTTAAAGCCAGGCATGATTCAAAAGTTTTAAACAAGATGCACAGCCCTCCTCATTATGGCTACACCTGGTCATTGCTAAACCTGGTCAGAGCCTGAAGGCCAGGACACCTGGAGGCTGGGTCCAGCACCAAGGTGACCTAAGGATTTGAACTCCCAAACTCCCATTTTCAAGTGAAGAGATTAAGCCCTCCTGCCTTAGAGTGTCACTGTTAGAACTGAGGACAGTGCCTGGCACAGGAGAACTCAGTATTAGCTGTTGTCATTGAGAGAGAACACGAGGGACAACCAAAGGACAAAGGACATGTCACTTCAGGTGGAGATCAGAGCCCTACGGACTCATTATTTGAGTGTCCAGGCATCTGCAAAGGGTTAGACCTTCAGGACGAAAGACCTTTAGGGCACTTCACCAATGCCTTTTTACTTTGGCATTGAGCTTTGATTTTACTGGGTTGTGTGGATGGGAAACCCAACCAAATATGGCAATTCTGATATTGTCAGGTATCAGATAATTTCAAAATGTAGTTTGTGGGGTCTTCATCCCTGGGGAAAATTTGGGAGAGGCATTTGGTCCAGTGGTTATGTTACAGTCCTAAGCATGAGGCAGACCCAGCTTCCAACCCAGTTCTGGCACCTACTCATCACGTGGCTGTCAGATTACCGTGTAACTGTTTCTTTATCTGTGAACCAGGGATAAGCATTGTTCCACCCAGGTGGTATGAGTTGAACTAGATGCTGCTGCTGACAGTGTCCTGTATATTTCAGTGGACCACAGAAACACCAGGCATGGGTCTTCCCACGACCTGCCTGCCTCCTCTCATCCGAACCTCAGCCCAACTCCACTCCTACTACGGCCAAATCCATACTTCCTTCCAGGCCTCAGGCGTTACCTATAGCTTCTCATTTTGTTATGGAACTTTGACCTTAACAGGCTAGAACAGTTTCTACCCCGACTCCCACACTTTGTAGTGTGCAACCCATGGTACATAGTTAGTTGCAATGTATAACCCCAGTATATAATAAACTGTGATACTGCATCTCTGGTGCAGTTACCTGGTGTACAATCTGTGGTGTACTGTACTGTATGACCCCTGATATAATAAACCGGGGTTGTTTTTTGAGACAGGGTCTTGCTCTGTCACCCAGGCTTAAGTGCAATGGCACAGTCAGGGCTCACTGCAGCCTCCAACCCTGGGGCTCAAGTGATCCTCTCACTTCAGCCTCCCACATAGCTGGGACCACAGGCAGACACCACCACACCTGGCTTTTTCTTTGAGATGGAGTCTCACTCTGTTGCCCAGGTTGGGGTGCAGTGGCTGATCTTGGCTTACTGCAACCTCCACCTCCGAAGTTCAAGTGATTCTCCTACCTCAGCCTCCTAATTAGCTGGGACTACAGGCGCCCACCACCATGCCTAATTTTTGTATTTTTGGTAGAGATGGGTTTTGCCATGTTGGCCAGGCTGGTCTACAACTCCTGATCTCAGGTATCTGCCACCCTTGGCCTCCTAAGGTGTTGAAATTACACATGTAGCCACTGTGCCTGGCCTGAACTAGTATTGAATCCTTGGTGCACAGTAGCTGTAGTGTATAATCCCTGGTCACAGGCAGGGGCAAAAGTTATTGTTAAATATGTCCCTAACGTAAAAAAGACCCCTTACAACTCAAAGCAGCATTTAAATAAACACGTAAAATCTATAACCCTTGCCAACAGATCCTTACTGTTGTGCAAGCTGACTGCATTCCAGCACGGCTTAATCAGTGACACAGAAAGATACACAGGAGTGGCATTGGCCAACCTCCAGAGGAAATTGGCAACTGACCCTGTAAAGCCTTTTGGATTCAGTCAAGCTTCTTGACTTGTTTCTAGCAATAGTTAAGAGCTTATGTGAAATTATGGGTCTTAAGACTTTGAACACAAGTCAAAACTCTTACAGAGCTAAGCTGCAAATTACACTCAGTGACCTAGGCTGGCAAGTAAGAGGGTTCAAAAATCAGTCACTGGGGACTCAAATCTTTTAATGAATTCCCCTTGAATAAGGTGACTTCCAATTGTTTTTAAAATGGGGAGAGAAAGTACCTACATTTTATTTTATTTTTTTGAGACCGTGTCTTGCTCTGTTGCCCAGGCTAGAGTGTAGTGGTGTGATCTTGGCTCACTGCAACCTCTGCCTCCAGGTTCAAGCAATTCTCCTGAGTCCCCACTAGTAGTTGGGATTATAGGTGTGTGCCACCATGCCTGCTAATTTTTGTATTTTCAGTACAGATGGGGTTTTGTCCTGTTAGCCAGGATGGTCTCCATCTCTTGACCTTGTGATCCACCCGCCTTGGCCTCCCAAAGTGCTGGGATCATAGGCATGAGCCACCATGCCATTGCCTTACATTTTAAAATCCTTTGGTTTAAAGGTAGTATATTCTAGTGTTAAACATGCATATATAAATGTTGTAATTACATTATGAATAAAAGCGCAGTGTTCGTATTTCAAGCATAACCACCTTCTCTATAAATTATAATTTTCAAATAGGCTGGGCATGGTGGCTGAAGCCTGTAGGCGGCTTTGGGAGGTCGAGGTGGGCGGATCACAAGGTCAAGAGATCGAGACCATCCTGGCCAACATGGTGAAACCCCATCTCTACTAAAAATACAAAAATTAGCTGTGCGTGGTGGCGCACGCCTGTAGTCCCAGCTACTCAGTAGGCTGAGGTAGAATTGCCTGAACCTCGGAAGTGGAGGTTGCAGTGAGCCAAGATCGCGCCATTGCACTCCAGCCTGGCATCTGGCGACACAGCAAGACTGTCTCCAAAAAAAAAAAAAAATTTTTTTTAAATAAAAAAAGGGAAACTGTAACCTTAATGATCAACTTTCTGGTCATGAGTTATAAAAAAAAATGTAAACTGGTAGTGTCTTCAAAAGGTTTTAAGGATCCCTTTGCATTTAGACAGTTGACTGAGGCCGGGTGCGGTAGCTCATGCCTATAATCCCAGTACTTTGGGAGGTGGAGGCAGGCGGATCACTTGAGGTCCGGAGTTAGAGACCAGCCTGGCCAACATGGTAAAACCCCATCTCTACTAAAATTACAAAATTTAGCTGGGATGGTTGTGGTTTCTTATAATCCCAGCTACTTCAGAAGCTGAAGCAGGAGAATCACTTGAACCTGGGAGGCAAAGGTCCACCATGCCCAGCTAGCTAACTTTTCTATTTTTAGTAGAGATGGGGTTTCACTATGTTGGCCATGGTGGTCTCAAAACTCCTGACCTCAGATGACATGCCTTCCTCGGCCTCCCAAAGTCCTGACATTACAGTCGTTAAGCTACCGCACCTGGCTTTAAAAAATTTTTTTGGCTGAGTGAGGTGGCTCATGCCTGTAATTCCAGCACTTTGAGAGGCCACGGTGGGCGGATTACTTGAGGTCAGGAGTTTGAGACCAGCCTGGCCAACATGGTGAGACCCTCATCTCCACTAAAAATACAAAAAAATTAGCTGGGCGTGGCAGTGTGCACCTGTAATCCCAGCTACTCGGGAGACTGAGGTGGGAGAATTGCTTGAACCTGGGAGGCAGAGGCTGTAATGAGCTGAGATAGCACCACTGCACTCCAGCCTGGGTGACAGAGTGAAACTGTCCCAAAAATAAATAAATAAGAAATAAAATTTAAAAGCTAATTTTTTCTGTATTGTTCCAATTTTAGTATATGTGCTGCCAAAGCAAGCAGTATTTTTATTTATTTATTGACCCTGACCTGCTGAAACAGTATTTTTTTTTTTTTTTTTTTTATTTTTTCTGTATTGTTCCAATTTTAGTATATGTGCTGCCAAAGCAAGCAGTATTTTTATTTATTTATTGACCCTGACCTGCTGAAACAGTATTTTTTTTTTTTTTTTCTTTCTAGATACAGCATCTCACTCTGTCGCCCAGGCTGGAGTGCAGTGGAGTGATCACAGCTCACTGCAGCCTCAACCTCCTGGGCTCAAGTGATCCTCCCACTTTAGCCTCCAGAATAGCTGGGACTACAGGCACACACCACCACACTTGACTAAAGATCTTATTTTTATTTTATTACCTTTGAGATGGAGTCCTGCTGTCATCCAGGCTGGAGTGTAGTGGCCTGATCTTGGCTCACGGCAACCTCTGCCTCCTGGGTTCAGGTGATTCTCCTGCCTCAGCCTTCTGAGTAGTTGGGACTACAGGCACATGCTACCACACCCAGCTAATTTCCATATTTTTTAGTAGAGATGGGGTTTCACTATTTTGGCCAGGCTAGTCTTGAACTCCTGACCTGACCTCAGGTGATTCACCTGCTTCCGCCTTCCAAAGTGCTGAGATTACAGGCATGAGCAACTGTGCCTGGCCAAGATTTTCTTTTTTAAAAAGTTCATTTTTCTGAAGACTAAACTTCTAAGATGTCTATCCTCCCCAAACGAATCTATAAGCTCAATAAAATCCCAATCATCATAACCCCTCTGCCAATTTTTCAGCTAAAAATACAGAAAGGTACAGTTAAGAAAATAAATAGTCAAGCCCCAGGATGAGAGAAAATACCTGGAAAACAAGTATCTGATCAAAGACTGTGTAAGAACACCCAGAATGTGTAAGGAACACCCCCTACTCCATAACAAAATGATAAACAGCCTAGTTTTCTTTAAAATGCAAGATATCTGAGCAGATACGTCCCAAAACATATACAAATGACTAAGTACAGAAAAACACACACACACACACACACACACACAAACTGCTCAACCGCATTAGATATGGAGGATATAAATGAATAACAATACCAAGCATTGGTGAGAATGTGGAGCAACTGGAATGTCCATCTATGAAAATGGTATACCCTCACTGGAAGCCAGTTTGGCAGTTTTAATAAAGTTAAGCATACACTTACCAGATGTTCCAGAACTTTCACTCATAGTTTACTTGCCCAGGAGAAATGGAAACACTGTTCCCAATTTTACTTTTTTCTTTTTTTTTTTTTTTAATGAGACAGAGTTTTGCTCCTGTTACCCAGGCTGGAGTGCAATGGCGCGATCTTGGCTCACCGCAACCTCCGCCTCCTGGGTTCAGGCAATTCTCCTGCCTCAGCCTCCCGAGTAGCTGGGATTACAGGCACGCGCCACCATGCCCAGCTGATTTTTTGTATTTTTAGTAGAGACGGGGTTTCACCATGTTGACCAGGATGGTCTCGATCTCTTGACCTCGTGATCCACCCGCCTCGGCCTCCCAAAGTGCTGGGATTACAGGCTTGAGCCACTGCGCCTGGCTCCCAGTTTTATTTCTAATAGCCAAAACCTGGAAACCACCCAAATGTCCCATTTATCAACAGGTGAACAGAAAAATAGACACCAATATATTACCATGGAGTATTATCAGAAATAAAAATGAACTTCAGATACATACAACATGGATATTCAAAAACATCACCCATAGTGAAAGCAGCTAGAAATGAGAGTATATATGTAGTTCTAGCAGCAATCTGAAGTGTAAGAAGCCATTTCTTGCGATGAAGACCAGACCAGAAGTTACAGAGGAGAAACCAGGAACTGCCCTGGAGAGGCATGAGGGCGCTTCCCAAGTGTTGGCTGTTTCTCATCTTCCTTGCACTCATCACTAGCCGGATGTAACATTCGAAAATAATTGGGCTGTTTATTCAACGGCTCTTACTGTATGTAAGTTAAATCCTACTCAAGTTGGTAACAGAAAAGCAGGCTGGCAATTACCCTTCTGGGGGAGCAGTGCTGGAAGGAGTCCCAGGACTTCTGGGGTGATGTTACTATTCTCTGACTCTGGGCATAGTTGCAAGAGGGGACTCCTTTGGGAAAAGTTCAGTAAGCTCTATGTTTATGTGCCCTTTATCTACTCTTTAATAATGTAAAATAAAAAATAGGAGAAAAATGAGACTGTGAACACTTCTCCCGGCTAGCTTGGACAGGTTTTCAGGTGCTGCATGTGAGGTCTGTCTCATTGGGCAGCTATTATCAAGGTAGTATAACGAAGCTGAGTAATTTGAAAACTCTTAGTTTCAAAGGAACTTTTCTCGGTCTTCAGATTTGAAATTTCCCAATTTGTTTTGTAATGGGTCACCTCATGGTCCTGACAGTCCTTCAGGCCACTAAGCCATCACACACTACGGATGTAAACTGCCTCTGCTCGTCTGGTAGCTGTGCTTGACCTGTGACTTCCAGCCCATGCGCTGATGAAATGTCTTTTCTTTCCACCCGCTCTCAAAACCAAAATTTTCTTTGGTTTATAGGAAGGTGTGAAACTTACCTGCAATTTTTTTTTGAGATGGAGTCTTGCTCTGTTGCCAGGCTGGAGTGCAGTGGCACAATCTCAGCTCACTACAACCTCCACCTCCCAGATTCAAGCAATTCTCCTGCCTCAGCCTCTTGGAGTGGCAGGGACTACAGGCAAGCGCCACCATGCCCAGCTAATTTTTTGTATTTTTAGTAGAGATGGGGTTTCACCATGTTGGCCAGGATGGTCTTGTCACCCAAACCCCTCAGCCTCCTAAAGTGCTGGGATTACAGGCGTGAGCCACTGTGCTCAGCCCACTTACCCACAATTATAGGTGCTCCTGAGAAGCTAGACTATGAGGCAATGTGTATTAGCTGCGGGTAAACTCTTACTCTCAAACGGTGGTTCTCAACATGGAGGGATTCTGTCCTTCCTTCCCCCGAGGACCTTTGGCAATGTCTGCAGACTGTTTGGGTGTCAGCTTGGTGCGAGTGCTACTGGTGGAGTGGCAGATGCTCCTAAACCTCTGAGAGTGCACTGGACAGGTCTGACATCAAAGTCCCTTACCAGGTATGTAGAACACTTTACCATTTACATTGGACTTAGCTAACCCTCACAATCACCACTTCAAACACAAGGAAATGGAAATGTAAGAGACCTAAGAGTGCTAAAAATTAAGAAAAAACTCATAAGGGTGACATTCCCTTGACATTTACTTTTGTACACGAGTATGTATTTACCTGGAAAAACTTTTCTCAAATCCCTCCCTTTGGAGCCTCCGAGTCCCTAGTGCTAGAGATCCTGATTCTATTTGCTCTCTGCTCTGTGGCTCGCAGAGATTCTAGCAAGACTAGGGTGAGCCTGGGAGATGCTAACAATTCCCTTGACAGGTGAATTGCATGTTGACTCTAAGTGAGTGTGATACTGAGACCTTGCAAAGGGAGTTCATCGAAGAGCACTGCTACTTCCATCCTGAGCTCTGCATTTAACAGGTGACGATAGAATGAAAAGATTAACTTACCCCAGGCTACCATTCTGTGGTAACATCCTTGACTTCTTTAGAAGATTAAAAAAAAAAAAGAAACCAATAGTGAGAGGCTTCCTGATAATTACTGGGAGCTCCCCTGTATGTTATCTTATCTGACAAATCACCTGAAAAAAAGCCATCTAAAGAAAGCCAACCAAAAGAAAGGCTATTACAACAAGAACTTTACTGGTAACACCTTTTTAATAGGTCAAAGTAACTGTACAGTTCATTATATTCTTCCTGAGAATAATTTATATCCCCCAACAAACTAAAGGGAGGGCATATTTTTTCAAAATTAACAGAATGGATGGTGTAACTGGACATCAAAAGAAAACCAAATTCCTGTTTTGCTTCATTCTCTCCTGGGAAGACAGATACAAGGAAGGGTTAGTTAACTCCAGTGGCTGTAAAATAGTCAACATGGCTTTAATCTTTCTTTATAAATTATATAAAAATGGAAAAAGGGGATGGTTCCAGAACTTCTCCTCATTGCAGTTTGGAGGTGCTCTGGTATAAAGCATTTCTGCTTCCAAGAGAAATAACATTGCTACAAAAAACTGGCACATTATTCTGTGAAAAAAGACTAGAGTTTTTAGTTGTGTTCTACAGCTAGATCCCGACCAAATGTTTCACATATCCACACGAAAGTAAAAGGCAGGTAAGACAAAAAGGGCTGTAGTTTTTTTCTGAAATAACTCAAGTCTTCAAAATATAGCTTTTATATTCTTTCTTTGTAAAATGGGATTAGCATATTGCAACTGAAGGGTGTTCTAACAAACAAAAATTCCAGTCTGGATAATAATTCTATGGTAGACAGAAGAATTCTCAGCCTCTTGGGTTTCCTGGAATTCTTTACTTCATGCTCTCCTCTTCCACTATGCAACTAAGGTAGTTTAGGAATTAAGATGTCACCCCTTGGCCATCCCATTCGAACATATCTTAATGTGCACATAAACTGTTCTTCATGATGCTTAAAAGCTTAGGTACAATTTTGATTCTTAGAAAATGCCACATTTTGGATCCCGGACTTTTCTGAGGATCATGATTGAAAATAAACAAAACAAAAAATGAACCCAAATCAAAGTGTGGTTACACTTATATGAGAAAGATTTTCAACCAGATGGTCATTCAAAAAAGTTGGAGCTGTAAGTGCTGGCGACTGAGGACACAGGGTTAATTCCTCACTGCTGGTGGAAGGCTAGAGAACATCTTCAAAAGAGGGTAGCAAGACATGCTCCCAGGGGAGGCTCAGTGTGGTCTAGTCTGCCCAAGCATTTTCAGTCTTGCTTGGTCAATGACATCGAGTAAGTTTTTGGCATCCACAGCCAGCGCGTGAGCAGCAGTCAGCATTTGCTTTTTGTACTCTTGCTGGAGGCTGGTCATGACATACTGCTGGGCCAGTTTCATCTTGTTGATGAGCTCACCCAGGTCAGAGTTCAATAGTTTCTGTGCCATCTCAATCTGAAAGACAAGAGATAGGTCAGGAGAACTGTTTCCAATGAATATTTTTTTCTTCTTTAGAGAGAGGTTCTCACTACGTTGTCTAAGCTTCCCTCAAACTCTTGGGCTCAAAGCAATCTTCCTGCCTCAGCCTTCCCAGTAGCTGAGAACACAAGCACATGCCACTAGCCATGCACCAGTGAACTTTTCAGGGAATTTTTACAAGTCTTTCTTTTGGTGCCTCCATGAGAAGAAAACTTTATTTCCTGCAAATAAATCTTCCTTAGAAGCAACGCAATGTAAAAATCAGTCATCAAATTTTTTTTAACTTATTTTAACTTCCCACACTACATTCATGCATTTAAAAAAAATTTTTTTCTACCATTCAACTTGACATCATTTTTTTAATTAAAATTTTTTTACTTACTTTAGATATTTGGCCATTACAGTGTGCCTGTGTGTGCATGCAGATTCAGTGTCTTGTAGCCTCCATTCAAAGCCCTTCCTGACAGCATGACTGACTTAGTCTCCATTTGCACTCACTGTTTAGACTTTATTAATCTCAGTGGCTGGCCAGACTTTTGCTTCATAATAGAACCACAGAATCTGACAGAACCTCAGAGATCGTCTATTCCAAACACTCTCACATCAGAGAGTGGGCAACTGAGATACATAAGATATGCTGAAGGCCACAGAGCCAGGCCAGGACAAAAGTCTCCATCCTGACTTCTGGTCTTGTGCTTTCTACTATGCTAACTCTATCTCAAGACCTTCCCTGGCTATGCAAAAAATGCTTTAAGGATGGTGGCAGGGCACAGTGGCTCACTCCTGTAAAATCTCAGCACTTTGGGAGGCTGAGCTGGAGAGATGGCTTGAGCTCAAAAGTTTAAGACCAGCCTGGGTAACATGGCAAAACCCCATCTCTACAAAACAATACAAAAAGTTAGCTGGGCATGGTGGTGTGTGCCTGTATTCCTAGCTACTAAGGAGGCTGAGGGGGGAGGATGGCTTGAGCCTGGAAAATGGAGGTTGCAGTGAGCCAAGATTGTGCCATTGCACTCCAGCCTGGGTGACAGAGCCAGAGCCTGTTATGTGCATGTGCATGCACACACACACCCACCCACACCCACACCCACACCCACATAGAGTCAGGGCAGCAATGGCAGAAGCAGTCTACAGGATTGGAATGCTTTGCATGGGAAAGTCTCATGACCCTTCTTTTCTGTTTCTTCAACCGATGATGATGTATCCATTTGCTCTTTTATCACTTATGGAGGACCTATTATGTACAAGACACTTGGTGTGGACACAAGAAGGAAGACCTGGTTTTACTCATAGTGTAGAGTGGGAAAAGCATACCCAGAGCCCTAAAATACACTGGAATAAATCACATAGTAAAAATGCACACAGGTAAGACAGCAATGCATTCTGTCTCAGAGGATCAGAAAGACTTCACAAAGAGAATTTGTCTGAATTTAGCCTAGACTGTAAAAGTAGGCTGTCTTCAACTGTGAAACACATTATAAGCCACACAAAGTTATGTTTATTTGGCAGAACTTGGCAATGGGGAGGCATAAGAAATCTTTAGGAAGGAGAATGACAAAATCTAGAGAGATATTCTAGAAAGATGGCTCTGGTGGCAGTGTGGAGGCTGAATGGAGGGGCAGGGGAAGAGACAAGAGGCAGATTAACCATGTAAGAGGCCATCTTCAGAGAAGAGGTGATGATGGATGTGCAGGTGAAGAGGACCAATCTGAGACCTGATGAGAGATGAAAGGTGTGTGGCTGGGCCGGGCGCGGTGGCTCAAGCCTGTAATCCTAGCACTTTGGGAGGCTGAGGCGGGTGGATCACGAGGTCAAGAGATCGAGACCATCCTGGTCAATATGGTGAAACCCCGTCTCTACTAAAACTACAAAAAATTAGCTGGGCATGGTGGCGCATGCCTGTAGTCCCAGCTACTCAGGAGGCTGAGGCAGGAGAATTGCTTGAACCCAGGAGGCGGAGGTTGCGGTGAGCCGAGATCGCGCCATTGCACTCCAGCCTGGGTAATAAGAGCGAAACTCCGTCTCCGAAAAAAAAAAAAAGAAAGGTGTATGGTTGTCTGTATGTGTGTGTAGGGGGTGGGGAACTGCTGGGAGCAGACACACAAGTGCATGGTGGTGTCACTGACCATGGAAGCAAACAAGGAAAGCAGACGGTTCTGCTAATGGCACACAGTTGGAGGTCAGAGCTCAGGGAGGGGTTCTACTAAATTAACACAGATTTGGGAAGCATCAAGTACTTGAATCTGTAAGAACGAGAAGAACTACCAAAGTGAAAAAGTTTTCTTTCTTTTTTTTTTTTTTGAGACAGAGTTTTGCTGTCGCCAGGCGCCAGGCTGGAGTGCAGTGGTGCGATCTTGGCTCACTGCAACCTCTGCCTCCTGGGTTCAAGCAATTCTCCTGCCTCAGCCTCCCGAGTAGCTGAGACTATAGGCACGCGCCACCACGCCCAGCTAATTTTTGTATTTTTAGTAGAGATGGGGTTTCACTATGTTGGCCAGGATGGTCTCGATCTCTTGACTTCATGACCTGCCTTCCTCAGCTTCCCAAAGTGCTGGGATTACAGGCGTGAGCCACCGTGCCTGGTGAAAAAATATTTTTTAATACAACAAGTGGGTAGTACTTTGGGAGAAACCACACTCAAGGGTGGCAGGGAATAAGAGCCTGAGCAGAGGTCTTAGCAGAAGACGAGTTAGTGAGGAAGCTCTGGGCCAAAAAAGCAGGAGGTCTCAAAGGGGAGTTAGGACTAAGGGGAAAGCAGGGGCTCTGGTAATTCGGAGGCTTCCGGAGGCCTTGAAGAACAGTTATAGCAGAGAGGTTCCCAAAGAGCTGGAGCACTGGAATGCTCTGAGCTGGGGCTGAGTGTAGCTGCCATGTGAGGAGCTGGCCCAGCTGGGGATGGACTGTTCTTTCAAGAAGTATGACGGGACAGGAGGAGACATGAGAGCAGTAAAAGGCAGATGCAGGATCAAAGACAGGCCCTTCTTTTCAAAAGTAATTTAAGGCCAGGTGTGGTGGCTCATGCCTGTAACCCCAGCACTTTGGGAGGCTGAGGGATAAGGATGGCCTGAGGCAGGAATTTGAGACCAGCTGGAGCAACACAGTAAAACCCTGTCTCTACAAAATAATAATAATAATAATAATAA
>NW_016107599.1:2233662-2245015 GCF_001604975.1 Cebus imitator
ATGCAGCCACTTTCAAGCTGCTCAGAAGCAGGAAGTGATGTGCATACACACATAGACAATGGAGCAGGAATGACAATGTGCTGACATGTTAAAAGGCTGTGAAACTCATAAAGGAAATTTGGGAATTCTCTGTATTAATCTTTTAATTTTCTTCCAAGTCTGAAATGATTTCAAAATAAAAAGAACAAACAAAGGGTGTGTGCTGGGCTGAAGGACTGCCCGCGCTGCCCTAGGAAGGAGTGAAGTGGGCAGTAGGAGTTGGTGGGGAGCGAGGCTGAAGCCTGCAGATCCTGGACTCTAGTAAGCAGGGACGCACCCCTCCTGTGTTTGTCAATCCCAACCGCAGAGTGCACACCCTAGGCTGAAAGACACTAAAACAAATGCAGGTGCCTCTTTTCACTTGGTAGTCATATAAATAAGCAAAATTGCCAAAAGGTGGCAAAGATGATCATTGTTGCTGAGCTACAGTATTTGGGGTCAACTTTGATTCTTTAAAATTTTTTTTTTGAGACCCTAGGATTTTGCTCTGTCACCCAGGATGGAGTACGGTGGCTTGATCCTAACTCACCACAGCCTGAAACTCCTGGGCTCAAGTGATCATCCCATTTCAGCCTCCTGAGTAGCTACTGCACACAGCTAATTTTTTTTTTTTTTTTTTTTTAGTTTTTGTGCAGACAGAATCTCACTTTGTTGCCCAGGCTGGTCATGAACTGGCTTTAGGCCATCCTCTCAACTCAGCTGCCCAAAGTGTTGGGATTACAGGGGTGAGCCTCCACACTCAGCCCTTAAGAAGCCTCTTAAAGACACTTATTAATTTAAAAGGAATTTTTAAAGACAATTTTATTTATTAATTTTTTTGTAGAGACAGGGTCTACTACGTTGTCTTGAACTCCAGCCCTCAAGCCATCCTCCTGCCTTGGCCTCCCAAAGTGGTGGGATTATAGGCGTCAGCTACCATGCCTGGCCTAAAACAGATTTTTTATATTACTATTTCAAATGGAAAACCAGGATCACTCGAAAACTCAACTATTTTTAAGGAGAATTCCAAGAAGGAGACCATGCACGAAGGCTACCCCATTCATATAAGTGCTCCCCTACCTTTGAGGATCATGGCACCAGCAGCAGTTTCCCATTTGCCTTCCTCATCCACTGCTCAGAGCCACATGTATCTCAGGTGAGGACCTCGCACAGTGGTTCTGCAGTGGGCTGGCAGCAGGAAGACCCAGGGTCTGGAATTTGAGTGGCAAATGCTCCATACTACCCCTATGCCCGAGAATGAACAGCCCAGTCCTGGCTGGGGCCAGTGTTACAGGGAAGGTCATCACCTGAAGAGCAGTCGAAGTCTCTGTCGGCCACAGACTGAGGAGATGCCTTTAGCACCAAAGGCATCCCTGAATGTGTCCCCAACCAGTGCTGTCACAGAGGGCTGCAAGGGAAAGATTGTGCCCTACCTCTCGGTGAGTGCTGGCTGGTAGGAGGGGAATGGTCTCATCCACAGTGGCCAATAACGTCCTCAGGGCCAAGCCGACTTCCTAACAGACAAGAATCACAACCAATATTAGAACACACACAAAAGACTTTTATGCCTTTCAGTTACATATTTTTTAATTTCCTTTCCACTTGTTTCAAGGGAAACTTCTGTATTTCTTTTTCTTAGTGCTGAGCCCTATCTTCTAAGTTATGAGGCTCCTTTTTCTCCCAAAAGATTCAGATCTGACTATTTATAGCTCTAATACGCTAAGGAGCCAGTTGAAGAACAGAAGCTAACACGAGAAAGGTCACATAGATGCTGAGGGTGGAAAGCAGGATTTTTTCTTCTCATTTACTCCTTCCAAGCAGATTCTACCACCCTCCTGGCTCCAACACGCCAACTCTGCCAACACAGGTTAGGATAAAGAGTAGCACCTTTCCCCAAGTGTGTTCACTGAATGTGTTCTCACCCATGTACTTTCAAACACCTCATGAGGCTGGCAAGAGATGACATCACTGCCCCAGGTGCAAGGGGGCAGCCTTGCTTTGGATCTCATCTCTTATGGACACTGAGAAGAAACATTCCTCCCTGCCACTTCTGAGTTGTAACAAAAAGGGTCTGAGTATGATTTAAAACAATATAATTTAAAACTCAAATTTTCATTACTGTCATTCTTATGAGGATCAAATATTTAATGACTAAGACATCAAACTACATGTAATATGAATTAAACCAGTAAGTAAATAATGGTTACTTGTAATTGGATCAGCATACAAAACCAATGTCATTTGGCCAAAGTAATACGGTTAAAGTAGTGTCCATAAAATCACCATATAAAATCTTAATAGGTACGAAATTCTTAATGCTTTCATCTACTGTTGAGTTTTTTGTTTAAATTTGGCTGTGGGTTAATGCAAGTTCATCCTTTAACTTTGGTTAAAACTGTTATGTTAACATAGTTAAAAAAACGAACCAGAACGGATCAACTGTGCTTTCCATGAAATATTACAACTTTCAAGCAGCTTTTTCTACATTGATGGTTTATAAGAAGCTGTTGCAAAGACTGCTAATAGGTACACTAAACAACAGTTGTAGGGGCTGGACATGGTGGCTCACGCCTGTAACTCCAGAGCTTTGGGAGGATGAGGCAGGCGGATCACATGAGGTCAGGAGTTCGAGACCAGCCTAGAGAACATGGTGAAACACTGTCTTTACTAAAAATACAAAAATTAGCCAGGCATGACGGTGCATGCCTGTAGTCCCAGCTACTCGGAGGCAGGAAAATTGCTTGAGCCTGGGAGGCAGAGGTTGCAGTGAACCGAGATCATGCCACTGTGCTCCAGCCTGGGAGCCTGGGTGAGGGAATGAGACTCTATCTCAAAAGAAAAGAAAAGAAAAGAAAAAAACAGTTGTAGCCTGGCACGGTGGCTCACGCCTATAATCCCTGCTCTTTGGGAGGCAGAGGCAGGGGGATTGCCTGAGCTCAGGAGTTGGAGACCAGCCTGGGCAACATGGTGAAACACCGTCTCTACTAAAACACAAAATAGTCGGGTGTGATGGCATGCACCTGTAGTCCCAGTTACTCGGGCGGCCGAGGCAGGAAAATTGTAAGAACCCGGGAAGTGGAGGTTGCAGTGAGCCAAGATCGAACCTCTGGACTCCAGCCAGGGCAACAGAGTGATACTTCATCTCAAAAAAAAAAAAAAAAAAAAAAAAAAAAAAAATTGTAGGCTTCTACAACTCAATAACAAAATACAGTATGATTTTAAAAACAGGCAAAAAAAACCCCTTGAGTAGACATTTATGCTCAAAAACCAAACAGATGTTCAATACCTGTATGCAAATCAAAACCACACTTAGATAAACTTCACATCCATTAGATGACAATTATTTTTTTTAAAAAGACACATCCAAAACCCAAGCCCCAAAACAACTCCCTAGAAAATAACAAGGTTTGGTGAGAATATGGAGAAACTGAAACCCTTATGCACTGTTGGTGGGAATGTAACGTGGTGCAGTTGCTATGAAAAACGAATGGGGGCTCCTCAAAAAATTAAAAATAGAATTACCAATGATCCAGCAATTCTGCGTATACACCCAAAGAAGTGAAGGCAGGGTCTCAAAGAGACATCTGTACGCCCATGTTTATCGCAGCATTCTTCATGAGGACTGAAAGGTGGAAGCAACCCAAGTGTCCCGTGATGGTTGAGTAAATAAGCAAAATGCGGGATAAACATACAGTGGAATATTTATTACTCAGCCTTAAAAAGGAAGAAAATTCTGACACATGCCACAACATGGATGAACTCTGAGCTGCTATGCTGAGTGAAATAAGTCAGTCACAAAAGACAAATACAGCATGATTCCACTTATGAGAGGTACCTAGGGTAGTCAATTCATAGAGACAGAAAGTAGGGGGTTGCCAGAGGCTAGGGAAGGGGAAAAGAGGAGAGTTGTTTCAAGTGTACAGAGTTTCAGTTTTGCAAGGAAAGGGTTATGGAGATGGATGGTGCTGATGGTGGCACAACAATGTGAATGTACCTAATGCCTCTGAAATGTACGCTTAAAAGTGGTTAAGATGGCAGTTTTATGTTTCGTGTATTTTACTACAATGAAAAAAAAAAGTATGAGCAAATTTCAGCAACACTGGCTTACAGCAAAGTTTGACCACACTCTGAACTACAGGACACCTCTGTGCACCCAAGATGCCAGTATGTACTCTTTAATAGAAGCCATTGCTGACTTTCCTTGGACCTAGTATCCTTTTTTTTTTTTTTTTTTTTAGACATGGGGGTTTCACCATGTTGGTCAGGCTGGTCTTAAATTCCTGACCTCAAGTGATCCACCCGCCTTGGCCTCCCAAAGTGCTGGGATTACAGGCGTGAGTTACTGCACCTGGCCACTACTGTCCTTTTTCACAGAATACTTGTCACTGGTTACTAGAATCCCCCTCCATTGAACACAATTTACAAAACATCAGTTTACTGGCATATTTTTATTTCTTTTTTACTCTTTTTAAAAGAAAATTCAATGCACACCTACATACGCAACCCTCAGCTTACGAGAAACAATTCAGGGCTGGGTGTGGTGGCTCACATCTGTAATCCCAGCACTTTGGGAGGCCGAGGTGGGTAGATCACAAGGTCAGGAGCTTAAGATCAGCCTGGCCAACATGTTGAAACCCCGTCTCTACTAAAAATACAAAAATTAGCTGGGTGTAGTGGCAGATGCTTGTAATCCCAGCTACTCAGGAGGCTGGGGCAGAGAACTGCTTGAACCCGGGAGGTGGAGGTTGCAGTGAGCCAAGATTGCACCACTGCACTCTAGCCTGGGCAACAGAGCGAGACTCCATCTAAAAAACAAGACAAAACAAAACCCAAAAAACAACAGAGATAAATCCCCCAAAGCCAGCATCTTTCTTCAGCTGGCTCCTCCTTAGAGGCGCAGGATCTGAATTTGATAATGGTCATCCGTCTACTTGTCTCTGCACTCTAACAACATAAACACATCTCCCTAAGTCTTATATAGGATTATTTTGCATGTTTTTCAACTTTACATAAATGGCATCATACTATAAGCATGCTTTTGTAGCTTTCTCTTTACTGTACACTTTATGTGTGAGAGATAATTATTTTTTATTTTTACAAAAACATAATTATTAAAAGACTGTTCTGCTTCAAGTCACTCCCAGCCTAGTGTTTACCGACAGAAGAAAACAAGATAGGAATGGCAATTCAGAGTAAATGTGGTTCTCACTAACACTGCCGCTGTACAGTGCCTTCGCAAAGACCTTCAAAAACATTAGCACTGCCTTTGGATTGGGGGGCACCTACAGCCATCTATCAACTGGCACCATAGCTTCCAAGAAACAAGAACATTTTTGCCAGTACATAATGTGACTGTGTTTTACCTTCACCATAGGGACATATTCCTCTGGCGGGGCCGGCTGGATTTTACTGGACATCTCGATGACAGCTTTCACCAGGCCCGTCACATTCTCATACACCTTATCATTTGACCGGTCCAGGTTGGCAGTAGGTGGGGGGCTGATTTCCTGGGGCTGAAGCTGACAACACAAAAGCCAGTAATTTTTCTTCTCTCCAGCAGATGGCATGAGATCACCACAATCAAGCCAGAGAGGGTCTTAAGAGATCAAAGCAGATTGCAGAAGGTCATTGATTTTCTTGTGTATACGGAATATAGTTCAGATTAAGAATGATGGTAAAGTAATTCTTCCAAGTGACAAATTAGGCAATTCTTTTTTCTAACTTTGAGCTCAGTTAAAGGAAATGAGATGGAATCATACACATTATACTAAAAACCCCAGATTCTTTCAGAGATGTGATTCAATGTCCCCGCACCCCCAAAATCACTCACCACAAGAGAATAATCCATCTGAGGATTTACTGAATTTTAGACAAAATTACCTATTTGGCTAGAGTCAAACATTCTACATGAAGGCTATAAGGATTTCCACTTAGTTTAAATTCTGCAGTGAAAACTACATGGCTCAGCTTAGCTGCCCTCAGCTACCTAATGGAAATATGTGCTTGGTACAGTTATAAAAAGCTGACACAGAAATGCGCTCTAAGGGGACAAGAGATCTGTTTGCAGGTTGTGATCGAAATCAAAGCAGCAGTGGCGTCACCAGGAGCCTCCCTGCCAGAGACCCCGGTTTCAGCCAGCTCTGTGCTGACTGCTGGAAAGCACCTGGGCCCATGCTTATAAAGCCTCAGCTCTCTCACCCAGGCAATGGTGATGAAGGAAGATGAGGCCACAGATGTTAATGTCTACCTAGGGCCTGGGCACAGAAGAGACATCAACAAATGTTAACTAAGATAACTTGAGTGCTGAAGGTGGAATAACATGAGGACCTTTGGAAAATCTTTAGTATTTAAAAATTCCAGTGGTTAGACTTATACCAGGCATAAAATGGTGTATATATACACTTTTTAAAAAAAGACTAACTTATAGTACATATAGTTCAATTAGGAACCCACTGCCAGTGCTCAGTCTAAATATAAGTTCCCATTTCTGAACCCTTGGGTGCTTTTGCCCAGGTAGTCTGGAACAAATTAATTCTTGGTTGTCCCAAAGTCTGGGTATGAGATAGAAAAGCACAAGAACAATTCATTTACTGCAAACATGTGCATGTCTCATTCTCTTGCAAACATAAACACTGCTTTTGGCATCTGTCAGTCATGACAGGTGACAAACCAGGCCGAAGTGCCCTTCCACTTGAGCTTCCTGCTTTTCAGTCCAAAATTACATGCAGAGAGCCGGGTGCGATAGAGCGAGCTGGACAGACACACAAAGACACAATGTGCTTACCCTCCATGGCTATTGTCGAACGGAAGGTGAGGAAAAGTTAAAGGAATTTATCAGAGAAAGGGAAAAAAGAAAAACAATATTAATAAAGGCATCAGACAAATCCCCCATAAAAACACATGAGCAGAACAAAAAGGAGCTAGTTTCCAAGCCTGCCCACCACCTCTCACTCACTGTTGCCAGGGTGTGGCTACTGTGCCACCTTGCTCACTGCCCCAGCACACTGCATAGAGAGGTCTGCCATGCACCATGCTCAGTTACAAAACAAATGCAGGGAACATGCAAAGCCTGAGGAACAATCCAGCAGCAGTGCAAGATCAACAGAATTAGGGCTCTTCAAAAAGAAAGAAGGAGGACATACGGTTTTAATTACTGAAAACTGCCCATCTGAATTCTCAGAGATTCAGGAAAAACTGCAGCAGTCTCAATTCCTGAGCCTGGTCCCTCAACATCCTCGGGAATCTATTTCATCATTTAGCCATACTGCCATCATAAAGGTTCCTGACTTGGGGCTACATTGAAAGATATTAGGCCCAGCCTGGCCAACATGGTGAAACTCCATCTCTACTAAGAATACAAAAATTAGCCGGGCGTGTTGGTGTATGCCTGTAATCCCAGCTACTCGGGAGGTTGAGGCAGGAGAGTTGTTTGAACCTGGGAGGTGGAGGTTGCAGTGAGCCGAGACCGTGCCACTGCACTCCAGCCTGGGCAACAGAGCGAGACTGCGTCTCAGAAAAGAAAAAAAAGACCAAAAAAATAAAAATAAATTTTAAAAAAAGGGCCAGGCATAGTGGCTCACGCCTGTAATCCAAGCACTTTGGAGGCCGAGGCGGGCTGATCACCTGAGGTAGGGAGTTCAAGACCAGCCTGACCAGCATGGTGAAACCCCGTCTTAAAAAAAAAAAAAATACATTGGGAGCTTATTTTTAAAACAAAAGTAGAACCAAAATCCCTCTTTTGAGCTGATTCTTATGATTACGTTCTGCTACTCTAAACTGGGCAGTTTTCTTTAACGTGTTTTCTGTAAAGCTCAAGCCAGGGCTGCCTTACTATATAACCACATCATTTCCAAGAGACGACTGCCTGTATTTTCTGCACCGAGAGTCACAGTGCAGTCTTCTGTTTAACTTCACAGGATAATGTGCCAGTTCCAACTGCACCAACACAAAAAGGCACAGGGCTTCTTGACGAGGGTGACACAGTGATAGACAGTTCTATAATTCTAGGGAGGTTGTAACTTGTTTAAAGCTTCTATTCTTTTGTACTTTGCCCTTTGCCCAATCCTTGTGGTAGAAGGGCACTATCATAATGCTTCTAGTGACCATTCACAGTGACATTCCAGAAGCAAAAGCTGTTTGGAAAGACTCCTATTGGTTTCCTATAATCTGGAGCTCAGCAGGCAGCTGACGATAAACTCTATAGGTGTAGTCAGTTCCAACCACTTCGGTTGATACTTACAGACTCAGATAGTTAAGAACCAAAATGCAATGCTACCTAGGAAAATCTGAGACTGATTTTGGCTAAATGTTATTTGGATGAATTATTTTAGTTATATATAAAGGTAAGTATTTCACTATCAGTGGTTGTTGTTGTTGTTTAAGACAGAGTTTTGCTCTGTCGCCCAGGCTGGAGTGCAGTAGTGTGATCTCAGCTTACCCACAACCACTGCCTCCTGGATTCAAGTGATTCTTGTGCCTCAGCCTCCTGAGCAGCTGAACTACAGGCTCACGCTACCATGCACAGCTAATTTTTATATTTTTAGTAGAGACAGAGTTTCACTGTGTTGGCCAGGCTGGTCTGGTTGGTATTCTTGGTCTCAAGCAATCCATCTGCCTTGGCCTCTCAAAGTGCTGGAATCACAGGTGTGAGCCACTGTGCCTGGCTGCATTTCAGTATTAGACCAATACTGTTCTTTTAGGATGGATTCAATGACCTCTACCAAGCAGACAATGAAGAAATAGGGACACATATTTCACATTATTTAAAAATCTTTACTTAATATATTTTAAGTACACATATTATTTTCATCAAGAGTTCAATCTGCTTTATCCCTTACATTGAGGGTATTCCTAATTCTATGTATTCATTATGTTATTCCAGCTGTGAAACATAAGCGCATGTCAGAATTCTAAGGTGGTACCTGATCTACCTTGAAAGTTGGTTTTTCATTATAATGCAATCCATTTTGAAAGTCTGCTCTTTTGGATTATGAAAATGAGAAACAACTCATTAATCTCATTCTGTCCACTTTTCTTTTTTGAAAGAGATGGGGTCTCATTATGTTGCCCAGGTCAGATTCACACTGCTGGGCTGAAGTGATCCTCCTTCCTTAGCCTCCCAAATAGCTGGGACTACAGGGGTGTGCCACCATGCCTGGTTCCTTTTTAGAAATTTATTGAAATAAGCCAATACTGGGAAAGGTGTGTCCTTCCTCAATTCTCCCTGAAGAAGATTGAGTGTATCCTTAATAGAACTGCCAGGAGGTATCCTGGGGATTGAGGGTCTGGTGAGCTGGGGAAGCTCCAGATTCCCAGGCGCTTACAAGCCACTGGCATGAACTCTGGGGACCAGTGGGTACTTTCACTATGGCCACAGAGAGCAGGCTAGTTTGTGCCAGTGGCTGCCCATTCACCCACTGGTCACCTTCTCAATGGACACTGGCAAACCTGTGCCCTCTAAGCTGCAGGCTATCACTCTAGGCCTGGAGATGACACTTTCTCTTACCCTGGACTAACTCTCTGATGAGTCTGAGAAGACAATATATCTACATCTAACTAAGCTTCAGCTTTGGAGGTGACAGCCTTTGAGTGAAGTCTATGCTCAGCTAGGCCTGTGGCCAAGCGCCTTGAACACACTGCTTAACTCTGTGAGCCTTGGTCATCTGAGAAATGATACCACCACTGATCCTGTGAGGTTGACATGAGAAATGACAATACAAGAAAAAGGTCTGCCCCAGCATTTGGCAAAGGGAAGATGCTCAATAAATGGTGGTTATTGGTAAGCAAAGTTTATCTTAACCTGCTATGATATTTATCAGATTTTAAGATGTCTTCCACTTTTAAGATGCATCATTTTTGTTTGTTTGTTTCCTCAAGATGGAGTCTTGCTCTGTCACCCAGGCTGGAGTGCAATGGTATACTTTCAGCTCACTGCAACCTCTTCCCCCTGAGTTCAAGCAATTCTCCTGCCTTAGCCTCCCGAGTATCTGGGATTACAGGTGCGCACCACCACGCCTGGCAAATTTTTTGTACTTTTCTTAGAGGTGGAATTTTACCATGTTGACTAGGCTGATCTCGAACTCTTGACCTCATGATCTGCCCACCATGGACTCCCAAAGTGCTGGGATTATAAGCATGAGCCACCGCACCTGGCCAAAGATGCATCATTTTTTAATGCACCATTAAGCTAGAAAAAAAATGCTGCCAATTAAACCAAAACACCATCCCAATTTTAGTAAAGATATTAAAATTGTAAAAAAAAAAGGTATATCAGAATTAAGAAATAGGGTCTATTTTGAGAAGTAATTTGTTATCTTAAGTGGAAAGTAAAAAGATCTCATCTCCTTACAGGAGCCAGGCTAGAAGAGGAGAGCCTCCTTCTTCAGATCTCCCAGGGAAGAAGGCTGCCATTCTAGCGGCTCCAGCACTTGGTGGGGGCTGGTGGGGACCCAGGAGAGCCACAGACAACAACAGTTCCAGCTGCATACCCTTCGGGGCAGGCAGCAACCGATTTCTGACTGCCAAATTTGGAAGCTTGTAGCTGTTTGTGCCCGAGTCAAACACTCCCCTTGGTCTGAGGATGGCTCTACTCAGCATACATTGCTTTTACAAATCCAATTCTAACTCTAAATGGAAAATAATGAAGTTTTCCATGAAGCCACACTTATAAACTTGGAGCCTACAGAAAGTCCTCACTTACCTGGTTTAATTAATTTTTAAAACCAGAAGCAATCTCAGCACTTTATTCTAAAGAAAACATTCTGTCTAATCAGAGGAAGATGTACATAGAAAATCAGAATCTGACTGAGTTCCTAAAATCTCTCACACTGAGAGAAAAATGGGCAAGAAAATGTTTGCATCAAGCTTTTCCCTGACTCTCAGAGGGGTTTAGAACCAGACCAATCGACTCCTGGGTCTCGCTGCAGTTCCACTCTGCACTGTTCTATTTTCCACACCATCTCCACTCTACGACATGAACACAGTCAACTAAGTACTAGAGGACTCCACAAATCCTGCAAGCAGAATGTGCTGCACAGGCTCAGATGCCCACCTTGACACCCTCGTTGTAGCTGTCCCCAGGGCTGCTGAGGCTGGCAAGGCTTCCCAGGTGACCGGGGGCTCCAGGGCGAGGTGGTTTCTTTGGTGGAGCTGCAGGATCTGGTGAGAGAGAATGATTCCCGTTAAGTCATGTGTGTTAAGAACGAGAAAGAAGGTCAGGTGTAGTGGCTCATGCCTAGCACTTTGGGAGGCCGGGCCAGGCGGATTCCCTGAGCTCAGGAGTTTGAGTCCAGCCTGTGCAACATGGTGCAACCCTATTTCTACTAAAATACCAAAA
>NW_016107599.1:2245584-2252865 GCF_001604975.1 Cebus imitator
AAATGCCTACTGGTGTTCTTACAGAAGACACCAATCTTGCATTCTAAGTGAGCCTGAGTGTTGCTCTGTTGCCCGGACTAGAGTGCAGTGGCTCACTGCAACCATAAGGAGGTATTTCTGAAGCATTATACCAACAAATTCGTTTCCCCAATACTCTAGTCATGAGCTGAATGTGGTAAACATCATACTTGCTGTGGTCTGTATAGGGAAAACTCAAATAATCATGGGGGTATTCCAAAGCTATGACACCATATACATTCAAAACCTGCTTTCATCATATTAAACTAACTCCTCTCTGCCCAATTCTTTTCTTCTTTACCTGGTTTACCCACAGGCTGATATATATGTTGGTTTCCAATCTGTAGGAAAAGAAAAGTTCAGTCAATGCACTGGTAGTTACAATGGGGTAATGACGTCTCTTTCCCACCCAGTCTATCCATCCCCTTGAACTTCTGGGCTAGATGCTGGGTATCAAAATGAACAGGATAGGATTCTGCATAAGGTCCCAGATGGGGTGGGGGATCAGGCAAGTAAGCAAATGATGCCAGTAGGATGTGTGGAAAGGACTGAGAGAAGCAAGCATGGGACACTCTGGAACCACAAACATGGTGGTCATAACCCATTTAAAAAGTTCTTAAACAGCTGAGGAGAAGGTAAATTAGTACAACTTCTATGGAAAATGAACTCAAAATAGAACTACTTATCAAATAACTCGAAAGAGAACTACCATTAAATCCAGTAATCCCATGACTGGGTATACACCCAAGGTAAAATAAATCATTGTATCAAAAAGATATCTGCACTTCTATGTTTATCATGGCACTATTCCCAATATCCAAGATATGGAATCAACTATGTGTCCCTCAATGAATGTCTGGATAAAGAAAATGTGATAGATGTATACAATGGAATACTATTTAGCCATAAAAAAGAATACAATCAGCCAAGCATGGTGGCTTAAGCCTGTAATCCCAGAACTTTGGGAGGCCGAGGCAGGTGGATAACTTGAGGTCAGGAGTTTGAGACCAGCCTGGCCAACATGGCAAAACTCTGTCACTACTAAAAATACAAAAATTAGCTAGTTGTGGTGGCTTGTGCCTACAGTCCCAGCTACTTGAGAGGCCGAGGCAGGACAAATCTCTTGAACCAAGGAGGTGGAGATTGCAGTGAGCTGAAGTTGCGCCACTACACTCCAGCCTGGGCAACAGAGCAAGACTCTGTCTCAAAAAAAAAAAAAAAAAAAAAAAAAGAATATAATCATGTATTTTGCAGCAATTTTGGATGGATGCAGCAATGCATAGGCCATTATCTTAAGTGAAACAACTTACAAACAAAGTCAAATCCTGCATGCTCTCTTAAGTGGAAGATAAATAATGCATACATATGTACCTAAGAGTATGGAATAGTCATTGGGGACCTGGAAGAGTAGGGGGAGACAGTGATAAGAAATTACTTAATGGGTACAATGTACACTATTTGGGTGATGGTTATACTAAAAGCCCACATTTCACACTATGCAATATATCCATGTAAAAAAACCTGCACTTACGCCCCTTAAATTTATACAAATGAAAAAAATTTGAAATGTTCTTACATGGATGTTTCCAGTTTGCCTCTAACTAAAGGGTTTCAAATCCCAGGACTTCCCAGTGTCTGTATCCTTTCTGCCCGAACTCCCAACTATGCTTTCCACCAGAACAGTGATGGAAAGGGACTTGATAGCACTGGGTGTGTAGATTCCCAGGGGCCTACACTGTCATCATCTCCAAAGCACTATGTGTGTCAGGACCTGTTGCTATATCTCTACCAGTGCAGGCCAAGACAGAGAAGGCAAACCATAGTCCAGAACTTCTGTCCCAGGGACAGGATAAAGTTTTCCTTAACACCAGTTCTCCTTCAAGTTGTCTTACCTGAAACTGCACTTAAAATGGTCTTTCTGAGGCTAACTACATGGAAAAAAATCTTATTGGAACTACGTTCTACTTCTGAAAAGAAAGACTTTTCTTGCTTACTTTAAAATAATGAACTGGCTAATTTTATAGATGATCTATAAAGTCACATTCTTTTAAAATAGCAGCCAGTTAAACTTCACTCTTGAATTCTTTACAATCTAACTCAAACTAAGCTATAATTTACAATTGTCTTTAAACAGCCATTCAGAAATAAAACTGTAGAACTGCTGTGTATTTGTGATTGGGGATGGTGCTTTTGCCAACTTAAAAGGATTAAAGTAGAGGAGATATATACAACTTACAAAATTATGTGTGATCATAAGACTTAAGATAATTAAAAAGAAAACCACAGATCATAAAAAAAATAATGAACTGGTTAATAGATATAATTTAAGGCGCTTTACTTTCTACTGAGAAGAGAACCACTTCTTTGAAATACAAGGGGTATAAAAATAGAAAACACAATTAAAATTGTTCCTCCCTCACGCAATCAAGTTGTTTTCAACGTCATTTAACACCTCTGATTTTAAAGACATGCAAAACTCTCAGAGCTTGAAGGTCTGAAGAATGATACCATATCAACTTATTTCTGTGTAGCACTTTCTATTTTATGTATCATTTTCATATCGTTCATTTGTTCAACGAACAGTTATTGAATACCTGCTTTGTTCCAGGCACTGTTCTAAGTATAAAACAAAGATCCTGCCTGGGGAGCTAATAGCTAACAATGCAGTGGAGGGAGACAGATAATAAACAATTAAAAACTATTAGTATATTCTGTGTTCTGTTTGGAGAAGCTGTGTCCCACGAAGAAAGGAGATGGCTGGGATAGAAGGAGAGGAGTTAACAGATTTTTTGGTTTTGATTGACTGACTGATTTAGTGATGGAAACTCACTCTGTTGCCCAGGCTGGACTGCAGTGGTGCAATCTCGGCTCCCTGCAACCTCTGCCTCCCAGGTTCAAGTGATTCTCCTGTCTCAGCCTCCAAAGCAGCAGGGATTACAAGAGCCCACCACGATGTCTGGCTAATGTTTTGTCTTTCTGGTAGAAACGGGGTTTCACCACGTTGGCCAGGCTGGCCTCAAACCCCTGGCCTTAAGTGATCCACCCAACTGGGTCTCCCAAAGTGCTGGGATTACAGGAGTGAGCCACCACACCCGGCCCTTATTTTTATTTTTTTGAGACAGGGTATTACTCTTGTCACCTAGGCTACAGTGCTGTGGTGTGATCTCAGTTCACTGCAGCCTTGACTTCCCGGGCTCAAGTGATCCCCCTGCCTCAGCCTCCTGAGTAGTTGGGAGCTGGGACCACAGGTGCACACCACCACATCTGGCTGGTTTTTATATTTTTTCTAGAGACGAGGTTTCGCCATGTTACCCAAGCTGATCTCAAACTCTTGAGCTTAAGTGATCCGCCCACCTTGGCCTCCCCAAGTGCTGGGATTACAGACATGAGATATTACCCTGGACCAAAGCTGCAGTTTTAAGTAGGACGGTTAGGCCTTCTAAGAAAGTGATCTCTGAAACGGAAGCCTTCTAGCAACTTGGGAGAAAAGCAGCTTGGAGAGGGAAGAGTCCCAGGAGGGAAAACCCATTGGGTGAGGAACAGTGAGGTGATCAGACAGCTAGAGAGGTGTAAGGGGAGGGAATGGTGAAAACAGGCTAATACTTTAACAACAGTGTCTACTGCCTGTGCCATACTTACTGCTTCAGGCAATAAAACCCACGCCTTTTTTTTTTTTTTTTTTTTTTTTTTTTTTGAGACGGAGTCTCACTCTGTCGCCCAGGCTGCAGTGCAGTGGCGTGATCTCGGCTCACTACAACCTCCGCCTTCCAGGTTCAAATGATTCTCTTGCTTCTACCTCCTCAGTAGCTGGGATTACACGCCCATGCTACCAAGCCCAGCTCATTTTTGTATTTTTAGGAGAAACAAGATTTTGCCATGTAAGCCAGGATGGTCTCAATCTCCTGATCTCGTGATCCACCCGTCCTGGCCTGGCCTCCCAAAGTGCTGGGATTACAGGCATGAGCCACTGTGCCCGCCACTTTTTTTTAATTTAAAAAATTTTAAAATTCCTGTGGTGCCTGTCTCTGGCCAGTGAGCTCACAGCAAGCCAAGTGCTCCCCATGCTCTCTCCTTTCTCTCTCTCTTTTTTTTTTTCAGATGGAGTCTTGCTCTGTCACTCAGGCTGGAGTGCAGTGGTGCGATCTCGGCTCATTGCAACCTCCACCTCCTAGGATCAAGCCATTCTTCTGTCTCCGCCTCCTGAGTAGCTAGAATTATAGGTACATGCCACCACACCTGACTAATTTTTGTATTTTTAGTAGAGACAGGGTTTCACTATGTGGGTCAGGCTGGTCTCGCGCTCCTAACCTCAAGTGATCCACCTGCCTTGGCCTCCCAAAGTGCTGGGATTACAGGCATGAGCCACCACGCCCAGCCCCCATGCTCATTTTAAAAGGTTTAAATACAAAGAACTTTCTGGTTGATACTCCGGTAACAAAGTTTGATGAAACAGAAAATCCTATTCTCAGAACGTCCCAGAGTAATCCAGCCAATGTGTGATCATTACAACCTTCTCGGGAACTCAGGTACAGAAAAGGAGAGATCTTGCTTCAGAAGTCTGACAGGATGAGTATGTGGAGCTAGGCTTCGTGCATAGTTCTGTGAGGAACCAGCTGTTTACTTTGGAAAAGTCACAGAACTGTGAGGAGCTTTGGTTTTTCCATTTGTAAACTGAAGCTAATAACACTTACCTAATGAGACAACTAGGTTGTCATCACAAAATGAACAGTCTGTCAACCTATATATTAAAGTCTAAATAGGTTTTTGCTTTTTAGGCACACTAATGGGATCAATTTTCCAGTAGCCAGTTATTAATGTTTATTAACTAGTTCACACCCATTTACCATCTACATTGCTTTCTAGTCAAAAGGTTCTCCCTGAAGCTGTGGCACATTTTCAAAAGTGTTAAAGCTGGGGTGTTTCAAGAAATGGGGCCAAAACCAAATGCTTATCTTGGGGAAAGCACAAATGACAAAAAAATTAGAAATGGTTATAGTGTGTTAACAGTCCCCACGAAGGGAGTGAGTGAAGTCTACTGAGCCAGCCTGGCTATATGTGCATAAATGGGGGCACTTAGGCAAGTTTTCTTTGAGTCTTGGTCTACTGACTTGTGAAATGTGAATGACGACAGCACCCAATGTGTCAGGAGTGATGCGACACAGCACCTTGCAGTACTAAGCAGGTCCTCAATTAGCACTACTTACTATTACTATTGACTCCACCAGTACAAAGTAAACCGAGATCATAGGTGGGCCCATTATGTGTCACCTGATTGTCTTGCAAGTTCTTCTTTTTTAAGACAGAGTTTGGCTCTTTTTGCCCAGGCTGGAGTCTAGTGGTGTGATCTTGGCTCACTGCAACCTCCGCCTCCTGGGTCAAGCAATTATCCTGCCTGAGCCTCCCAAGTAGCTGGGATTACAGGTACGTGCTACCACGTACAGCTAATTTTTTTTGTGCTTTTATTTGAGCAGGGTTTCACCATGTTGGCTAGGCTGGTCTTGAACTCCTGACCCTCACGTGATCCACCCGCCTCAGCCTCCCAAAGTGCTGGAATTACAGGCGTCAGTCACCAGGCCTGGCCACAAGTTCTTATTAACAAAGCATTTCTGCATAATCCTTCTATCCAGGTTTGATTAATTAACAAATTCACTTTTTTTCTGAGTACCTTTTATGTGCCACACACTGAAACACAAAGAATTTTCCTCATCCAACAAATTTCCAATTAGCAATCTTCTAAATAGCTAGTATCTTGACTAGGACTTATTTCACACCAATTCTCACTCCTCCTTAACAATTTCGGACTAACTGCTTGTTATGCATTAGTCTCTTCAACATAGGGAAGGAGCTCAATGTATGGAAATGTTAAATGGCTGATAATGCAACTTTCTTGCTCATGAACTAAAGAATGTTGGCTACTGCACCTGACTGGGTCCTATTTTATACAGAAAAAATCTCTGCAAGATTTTAAGCTAACCATTCACAGTTACCTTACTACACTGTGACTAGAAGTCAACTCAGTAGTTTCACCCTTATCAGGGTAAAACTTTAACTCCATAAGTCTGCTACCTGACAGGCACAGCAAGCGTTTAAGGAAATCTGCATTTAACTTAGACATCTACTGGTGGAAATTTGGGGTTGGTTTGCTCAAATTAGTAAGATTAAGAAGATCTTAAATTTGGCTGGGCATGGTGGCTCATGCCTATAATCTCAGCACTTTGGGAGGCCAAGGTGGGTGGATCAATCGAGGTTATGAGTTTGAGACCAGCCTGGCTAACATGGTGAAACCCCGTCTCTACTAACAATACAAAAATTAGGTGGGGACCTGTAATCCTAGCTACTTGGGAGGCTGAGGCAGGAGAATCGCTTGAACCCGGGAGGCAGAGGTTGCAGTGAGCTGAGATCATATCACTGCACTCCAGCCCGGGTGACAGAGCAAAACTCCGTAAGAAAAGAAAGACAAGAGAAAAGAAAAGAAAAGAAATCTCAAATATTCAAGTTACTAACCTAACATCACACCCAGACGAACTAAAAAAACAAGAGCCAACCAACCCCAAAGCTAACAGAAAACAAGAAATATTCAAAATCAGAGCTGAACTAAATGAAATTGAGACATGAAAAACCATCCAAACATAAATGAAACCAGAAGCTGGTTACTTGAAAAGAAATTGTTTTTTTAATTAGTCTAATAGCTAGACTAATTAAAAAAAGAGAAAAGATCCAAATAAATACAATCAGAAATGACAAAGGGGACATTACCACCAACCCTACAGAAAAATACAAATAACTAACAGAGAATATTATTAATATCTCTAGGCACATAAACTAGAAAATCTAGAAGATATGGATAAATTCCTGGACACATACACACTCCCAAGACTGAGCCAGGAAGAAACTGAATCCCTGAACAGACCAAAAATGAGCTCTGAAATTGAATCAGTAATAAATAGCCTACCAACCATCAAAAGCCCAGGACCAGATAGTGATAAGCTGACAGCACTCTTACTAAAACTATTCCAAAAAATTGAGGAGGAAGTCCTCTTCTCTAACTTACTCTACGAATCATTCTGCGTCCCAAACCTGTCAGAAATACAACAAAAAAGAAAACTTTAGGCCAATATCTCTGATGAAGAGATACAAAATTCCTCAACAAAATACTGGCAAAAGAAATCCAGCAGCATCACAACAAAAAGGTAATCCACCACAAACAAGTAGGCTTTATCCCTTGGATGAAAGGTTGGTTCAACATATGCAAATCAATAAATG
>NW_016107599.1:2252935-2286369 GCF_001604975.1 Cebus imitator
AAAAAAAAAAAAAAAAAAAAAAAAAAGCTTCCAATAAAATTCAACCTCACTTCATGCTAAAAAAACTAAAAAAACTAGGTAATGAAGGAACATACCTCAAAATAGTAAAAGCCATCTATGACAAACCCATGGCCAACACCATACTGAACGAATGGGCAAAGGCTGGAAACATTCCCCTGAAGAACTAAAACAAGACCAGGATGCCCACTCTCACCATATCTACTCAACATTAGTACTGGAAGTCCTAGGCAAGAGAAAGAAAGAAAAGGCATCCAAACAGGAAGAGAAGAAGTCAACCTCCTGTGTTTGCAGACAGTATGATTTTATACACAGAAACCTCCACAGTTTTGGCCCAGAAGCTCCTAGATTTGATAAACCAGTGGTCTCCAATCATTTTGGCACCAGGGACAGGTTTTGTGGTGGAAGACGAATTTTTCCACAGACTGGAGGGATGGGGTGGCGGATGGTTTTGGGATGAAACTGTTCCATCTCAGATCATCAGGCATTACAGTCTCATAAGGAATGTGCAATCTAGGCCCTCACATGTGCAGTTCACAGGCCTATGAAAATCTAATGCTGCTGCTGATCTGACAGGAGGAAGAGCTCAGGCATTAATGCTGGCTGGCCTGCCACTCATCTCCTGCTGTGTGGCCTGGTTCCTAACAGGCCATGGACCAGTACCGGTGTAGGGCCTGGGGGATGGGGACCCCTGTGATAAGTAACTTTAGCAAAGTTTCAGGATACAAAACCAATGTACAAAAATCAGAAGCATTTCTCTACACCAGCAACATCCAAGCCGAATGCCAAATCAAGAATGCAATCCCCTTTAAAATAGCCACACACACAAAATACCCAGGAATACAGCTAACCAGGGAGGTGAAAGATCTCTACAACAAGAATTACAAAACACTGCTGAAAGAAATCAGAGATGATACAAACAAATGGGAAAATATTCCATGCTAATGGATAGGAAGAATTGATACTGTTGTAATGGTCATCCCACCCAAAGTGATTTACAGATTCAATGTTGGGCCTATCAAACTACCAATGACATGCTTTACAGAATTAGATAAAGCTGCACACCTAAAACCATATGATCTTTGACAATGTTTGCAAAAACAAGCAATGGGGAAAAGAGTCCCTATTCAATAAATGGTGCTGGGACAACTGGCTAGCCATATGCAGAAGAATAAAACTGGATCCCTTCCTCACTGTATACCAAAATCAACTCAAGATGAATTAAAGACTTAAATGTAAAACCTAAAACTATAAAAATTCTTGAAGAAAACCTAGGAAATACCATTCTAAACATAGGCCCTTCCAAAGATTTCATGATGAAGACACCAAAAGCAACTGCCACAAACAAAAAATTACAAATGGGACCTAATTAAACTAAATAGTTTAATTAAACTCATTTTACTTTACAGCAAAAGGAACTATCAACAGAAGAAACAGACAACCCACAGAATGGGAGAAAGTATTTGCAAGCTATGCATCTGACAAAGGTCTAATATCCAACATCTATAAGGAAGTTAAACAAACAAACAAAACCAAACAACCTCATTAAAAAGTAGGCAAAGGACATAAACAGTTTTAAAAAGGAGATTTACACATGGCCAAAAAGCATATGAAAAAATGCTCAACATCACTAATCATTAGACAAAAGCAAATCAAAAGCACAATGAAATGCCATCTCACACCACCCAGAATATCTACTATTAAAAAGTCAAAAAAGTAACAGATGCAAGGTTGTGGAGAAAAGGGAACACTTAGACCCTGCTGGTGGGAATATAAATTACTTTAGTCACTGTGGAAGCAGTGTGGTGATGTCTCAGAACTTAAAACAGAAGTAGCATTTGGCCCAGCAATCCCATTACTGGGTACACACCCAAAGGAATATAAATCTTTCTACCATAAAGACACAAGCATACTATGTTCATCACAGCACTGTTCACAACAACAAGGTCATGGAGTCAATCTAAACACCCATCAATGGTAGACTGGATAAAGAAAATGCGGTATTAATATACTATGGAATACTATGTAGCCACAAAAAGAATGAGATCATTTTCTGTGAGCAACATGGATGGAGCTAGAGGTGATTATCATTAACTGAACTAATGCAGGAACAGAAAACCAACACTGCATGTTCTCACTTATAAGTGGGAGCTAAATACTGAGTACACATGGACACAACAAAAGGAACAACAGACTCTGGAGCCTACTTGAAGGTAGGGGGTAGCAGGAGGGTGAGGATCAAAACACTGCCTATCAGGTACTACGCTTATTACTTGGGTGCCAAATGATCTATATACCAAACCCCTGCAACATGCAATTTACCTATATAACAAATCTGTACATGTACCCCAAAACTAAAATAAAAGTTAAAAAAAAAAGGCCTTTATCAGTAATAGCATGGAACATTACTATTTCTTCTATATTATTACTATATACTTTTGTATCTCAATAAAAATTCTAGGCTGTACCATCATAGATTTTCATAATCTTAGTTAAAATGTTAACTTTATTTATCGAATATTCTGTTCCCTATTATAAATATTACTAAACTTGGATATCTTACGACAAACATTGATGGTTCACGCATAGGTGAACTGGAAATCAAATCCTGGTGAAAACTCAGGCTTACCGGACCCTGAAGACTTCCATCCTCCCTGTCAATGCTGCCTCGAGAGAGTCTCACATCAGGTTTCTGAAGAAATTAAAACAAAATCAAAACAATTTCATTTTTGATTTGAAAATTATTGACGGATTCTATATTAAATTCCTTCCTTTTTAACACAGTTGTCCTCTGAATAAGAAGAGCTGAAAGTTTCCCAGTTTCAAAAAAAGTCCAGTGATGATGAACGAAGGCTGGCTGCCTTGGGAAGAAGCCCATTCCTCTCCACACACACACAGCTTACAGACTGCCACCTGTACCCTGTCCCACCCGGTGCTGGAGAACCTGCAGTCCACTTCTACTCCAAGTAGCACAGCAGGCTTTCTTCTTCACTGAGAGACCCTCAATCCCAGGATAAAAATATAAGGCATTACTTTCTGCTTCCTGACAGAATACGGCTTATATAGATTTGGCTGTCTTGCCAAAGCAGCAAATGAGTTCAGTTACGAGACTATTTTCCCACGCTACATCTAGAATATAGAAACCAACCAGAGAAATCTAGATTTTATATAAATAATGGCACAGAAATTTCACCAAATATCAGAAAAAACAAAGTAGGATATATGTCTTTATGGTGAAGGAGCAGGGCAGCAAGGCTTTTCCTCATGAAAACAACCCCGTGCTCCTGCAGTACAGGTTCTGTGGAGCCTTCAGCCACAGTGGCTCCGGCCTCCCCTTGGCCCAGGAACACTGGCCACATACTTCTGCCTGCAAAACTTCTTTCACTCTTCAAGGCGCAGCCACACACCCTTTCATGGTAGCACTTTTCCCTCTTCAAGCAGAGCTGGTTGCTTCTTAGCCTGTGCCTTACAGATATCTCTGTGTTGGCACATACCATGCAGTAATTAGTTCCCTCATTAGAGATGGAGCATCTGGATGTCTGATTTGTCTTCGTATCTCCTATTTCCCACATCTGAGCCTGCCCCTGAGAACAACATCTGCAATCAATTGCTGGGCAGGGGATGGAGAAATGAGCTTCACCTCTCCCTTCTTTTCCAATTCCAGTGCTGTAGCCCAAGCTCTCTTCATTATACCAGTTCCTACCAGTCTTTTTGCCTTCTGTTTTAACTGTCTCTAATCAAAGCCTGGGGTCAGTTGTGGGTGCCAAGGTGTAGTGGGAAGTTGGCAAAGGACACAGCCACAATTAAGGTAAGAGCAATCCTCTGATGGCACAGAGGTGAACTTTCCAGGACAGAGGCCCTGCCCGGTCCTGTGCCTACTTCTTCCCTTCCCTCTTTCCTTCCCTCCCAGGCACAGTGCCTGGAGGTAGTGAATGCTGAGGTCTGAGAACAGGTCCTACCAGGAAATGGGTGAAGGAGCTCCTGATGGCTAATCACTAAAAGGGGGTTATGGCTGATTGTTGTTAACAGTCCTCAGGGTTTCCATGTGGGAAAGGGTGAAACTTGTGTGTTGTCCCTGAATTTAGGGCAGATTTTGGATTACTTATGGAAGAACGTTCTAATAATCAGAGGCATCCTGAAAGAAAACAGGTAGTCCTGATAGCAGGGAGTAAGCAAAGAGGGCAAAAGTCACAACTTTCTTGTTATCTGTTCATTCAACAGAATTACAAAATAGCTCATGTATATCAGCCCCATAACCTTAGTTACTGGCTGGAGCGCACTCAACATATTGGTGTTGAATGAATTAACTTTCAAGCTACTACATTAAAAAAAAAGTTCCCTTTAATGTAAAAATATTCATTTAAGGCCGGCTGCGGTGGCTCACGTTTATAATCCCAGCACTCTGGGAGGCTGAGGTGGGTGGATCACGTGGTCAGGAGATCAAGACCATCCTGGCCCACACGGTAAAACACTGTCTCTACTAAAAATACAAAAAGCTTGCTGGGTGTAGTGGCATGTGCCTGTAGTACCAGCTACTCAGGAGGCAGAGATTGCAGTGAGCTCAGATTGTGCCACTGCACTCCAGCCTGGGTGACAGAGCAAAATTCTGTCTCAAAATAAATAAATAAATAAATAAATAAAAAACAATAGCTAAATATAGGTGGAAAATGACCTAAATCCTCAAATGCAGTGCTGGGTGTGGTAGCGTGTGCCTGTAATTTTAGCTATTAGGGAGGCTGAGGTGGGAGGACCCCTTGAGGCCAGGATATCAAGACCAGTCTGGGCAACATAGTGAGAACTCATATCTACAAAGAAAAAAATTTTAAAAATTAGCTGGGCATGATGGTGTGTGCCTGAGTCCCAGCTACTGGAGAAGCTGAGGTGGGAGAATGGCTTGAGCCCAGGAGCTTGAGGCCGTAGTGGGCTATCATTGCGCCACTGCACTCCAGCCTGGGTGAATGACCAAGACTCCGCTATGTTAGAACTCAATAAACCAGGAAAGTTCAGAATAAATATTTCTGAACTCTGAAGAGCATAACTTAAAATACTGTACTGTGTTTATACACACTATAATACCAAGGAACGAAAATTTAAAAAACGAATTCTTTCTGCTGATGTGATATATATATAACTAGTGCCCACACAGGGGAAGTCAAACCCAGAGGCATGCAACTGGTGACTGGGACAGAAAGTACGCTGTGTTTTTTACCAGAGAGGACTATCCCATTACATGTGGACAGCTGTGGCTGGGTGTGAAATACAGCTCAAGAGAAAATTCAGAGGGAGGTAGTCCCTGACTTCTAGGATAGAATCTTCTCTGACAGGTAAGAGAGACATGAATAGACAGAACGGAAACCAGGCAAACACACATAATACTTCAACCATTGATTCCAACTGACAAGTGAAGGGAAACTCACTGGGGTGGCCCTATTCCATGGAGAAGAACTCACAGATTCTATTCCATCGAATGCTGGGGTTCTACCACTGCCTGAATGAAGAAGCAACTTTGTGGGTCCTAAACATCCCAGATATACTTAAGAAAAATATTCCAAAACACAATGAACTTTGAGAAAATGTGCTTGAGAGAACTTCAGATTGACAATTCACAGAACATTAGTTAACATAAATATCAAGGTCAGGAAAGATTTTGGGAAGACCAAGGACTGTTCAAGCTTAAAGGAAACTCAAGAGATGTAATAAGTAAATACAACTCAAGATCCAGGACTTTTTTCTAGAAATGACTTTTTTCTGTGGACAACTGGTAAAACAAAGTCTGTTGATTAGCAAATAGTATTATATTATTGTTAATTTCCTGACATTGATAACTCGGCTGTGGTTATGTAGAACATCCCTACTTTTAGGAAATTCACAATGAACTATCTAAAAGTAAAAAGCAGGATATCTGGTATTTACTTCCAAATAATTAAAAAAAAAAAAAAACGGTATGTACAAATATGCAAAGCAAATGAGGTCAAATGTTAACAACTGGGGACTCCAGGTGAAGGGAAGGTGGGACTTCTCCGTACTATTCTTGCAACTCTTTTTTTTTGAGATGGAGTTTCGCTCTTGTTACCCAGGCTGGAGTGCAATGGCGTGATCTTGGCTCACCGCAGCCTCCGCCTCCTGGGTTCAGGCAATTCTCCTGCCTCAGCCTCCTGAGTAGCTGGGATTACAGGCACGTGCCACCATGCCCAGCTGATTTTTTTTTGTATTTTTAGTAGAGACGGGGTTTCACCATGTTGACCAGGATGGTCTTAATCTCTTGACCTTGTGATTCACCCGCCTCAGCCTCCCAAAGTGCTGGGATTACAGGCGTGAGCCACCGCACCCGGCCCTCTTGCAACTCTTAAAAAGCCTGAAACTATCCTTTCCCATCTGCCTATTCACTTGAGGGACCAGCTGGGAGCTAGATCTGCTTAGGTGTCCTGTTGAAGGGCTCTAAACATAGGGGGTGGGTGGAGGTGATCAGGTTTGACTCTACTGAAGCAGGAAGGACAACAGTCTTTTATTATTTTTAAGAGACAGGGTCTTGATCTGCTGCTCAGGTCAGACTGCAGCAGCTATTCACAGGCACAATCATGGTGCATTACAGCCTCGAATTCCTGGCCTCAGGCAATCTTCCACCTCAGTTTCTGGAGTAGCTGGGAGAGCTACAGTCTAAGAAAACAAAAGACCCAACGGGTGCAACTTATGATATGGTCATTTAATAGTTATATGATTTTGGTTATTTTAAAATATTGTATATATCCTCGGTAGTCAATAATCTAACAAAAGAAACATGCACTTACTGTAGAAAAATTAAGATACTACAAAAAATAGATGAAAAAACTACAAATCACTCAACCTTACCCTTTGGAAGTAATTATCATTACTTAATATTATGGCATAATGAATATGTAAAAGTAATTATCATCAGTTAATACTGTGGTGTAAATGTATATTTACCAACATGTAACCACATCCTAAGATTCTGCAGCCTTCATGTAATATTTATACAGAGTCAACTGACAAAACAATGCTTAAGGCTGCACAATATTCCACCGCATGAATATCATCATAAAATAGACAATGGTAGAGAAGGGTGTGAGCTGTGGCACCAGGTGGCCTGGGTTCAAATCAGGCTCCAGACCTTACAAGCTGTGTGGCCTGGGCCTCAACTGCTTCATCTCTAAAATGGAACAGTAACTGTAACCAATATACAGGATTGTTAGGAGGATGAAAGAAGTTAATATTTGCAAAGTACTAGGTTGACGCCATAAAAAAGTTAAAATAAATAGTTCTTTTACTGTTGGACATTTGGGTCATTTTCAAAATCTTTTATAAATAGGTTGTAGATAAATACCTTTATATACAAATCTCAGACTAAGCACCTGATTATTTCCCTGGGACAGATTTCTTTTTTTTTTCTTTTATAGGTGGGGCTCTCACTGTTATCCTGGCTGGTCTTAAACTCCCGTGCTCAAGTGACCTTGCTGTCCCTACAACTATACCTGGCCTGGAGCAGATTTCTAAGAAAGGAATTACTAAGTCAAAGGGTTAGAACACTTGAAAAATCTTGCTAAAAGTTTCCAAATTGCTCAAGGCTGTCCTGATTTTCACCTATGTCAGTAATATGTGATACTGACTGTATCTGTATCACTGTATTACCATTTTAAAACTCTCAACTGGCTGGTCGCGGTGGCTCACGCCTGGAATCCCCACACTTTGGGAGGCCGAGGTGGGCGGATCACCTGAGCTCGGGAGTTTGAGACCATCCTGACCAACATGGAAAAACCCTGTCTCTACTAAAAGTACAAAAAATTAGCCAGGCGTGGTGGCGCATGCCTGTAATCCCAGCTACTTGGGAGGCTGAGGCAGGAGAACTGCTTGAACCCAGGAGGTGGAGGCTGCAGTGAGCCGACATCATGCCACTGCACTCCAGCCTGGGCAACAGGGGACACATCAATAAACAGTTGAGCCTCATGTTGATATAGCTCTAGAAAACTTCAAATTTAAAGCTTATAGCTCAGTCTTTTCTCCTTTCACTATACTGTATTGCTTTCAAATCTGGAATCTGGTATGAGGGGAAAAACAAGAGAGCTGTGACCTTGCTGCATAGCAGAAGTAGGACAGCAGTCTGGCTTCAGACAAGACAGCCTCTCGCCACTTCTCGCTAGTTCCCCATCTCAGCATTTAGTTTTCATTCAGACTGACTGGATCTGCTGTGTGAGGGAAAAATACTCACATATTTCTTTCTCAAAACACAAAGTAGGCTTTATACAGATAGAGCTTTCTCATTTAAAATTAAAATTCTGTTTTTAGCATAGTACCACATTAGGAAATCATTGTGCACACAGTAATAAAAAGTAAGTTGCAAAGTTACTCTATTTTTAAGCAATGCCCAATAGGAAAGAAAGCCCAATAGGAAAGAAAGCCCTTTCAACCAACTGAGGCTCTAACTAAGGCCGCCAGCACTCTCTGGCACTTGCTTTCTAAGACAGCTTTCATAAGGTATATTTGCAGGCACAGAACTGTCAGAAAGGACAGTATCTGACCTGGGAACAAGAGAAGGGAGAATGAGGCCAGGTGTGGTGGCTGACACCTGTAATCCCAACATTTTGTGAAGTTGAGGTGGGAGAATGGCTTGAGCCCAGGAGCTTGAGACCAGCCTGGACAACACAGTGAGACCCTATCTCTATAAAAAAATTACAAAATGAGCCACGCCTGGTGGCATATGCCCGTAGTCGCAGCTACTCGGGAAGGAGGCTGAAGCAGGAGAATGGCTTGAGCCCAGGAGGTTGAGGAAGCAGTGAACTAGGACTGCGGCACTGTACTCCAGCCAGGGCCATAGAGTAAGACTTTGTCTAAATTTAAAAGAAAAAGGGGGTGGGGAGCTTGGTGTAGTACAGAGTATCTGCTGTGGGACCATGAGACCTTGGGCAAGAGTACCTGGGCTGCCGCCATAAAATACATTCTGTGCAGGGCTGTTCAGATTATGAAGAGATCCAGAGGAGAGACTCCTTACCCACTATAGTACACAAAAAGTAACAGAAATGACTCGCAATAGTAACCGTAAGAAATGATGTGTTCTCTGAAAACACAAGGGATTCAACAGACATCTGTTTTGATCTAAAATTTGGGTAATACTACTGAGAAAGCAAGTTCATTTTTCAAATGAGAACATAGCTCATCTAACAGGGTGCAGAACTGAACTTACTGAATTAAATGGCAGGACCAGAGCAGTAGGCCTGGGTAGGCCTGGGAATGAACCAGTTTATGAAGATGAAAACAGAAGATAAGCATCTTTAGACATTTTTACAGCAATTAGAAACCATAATTTTTGGACTGTCAAAATAGGCTGGCTTATATTTTTATGTCTTTTTCTAGTCAATTATTTTTAAGTTTTATAAGAATATTGGTCTCTAATGGTTTAAAAACTGCATGGCCCTTCCATGCAGTTTGAGAAGCCCTGTACTGGAAAGCTCCTTGGTCTAAGAGGACTGACAGACTTCTGATACACAGCTTCAACAACGCACTGATTAACCTAAAAGTAGGTGCCTCAGCCTGGCCTGGTAGCTGCAAGGACACAGACCAATAGCTTTGGGCCTAGCTCATGCCAGAGGGCAAGACACAGAAACAAGCTTGTAAATAGCAGACACCATGGAAACCCAACAGTAATCTTTACATATACGCAGCATAAAAAGGACCACAACGAGATATAATTATCAGTGTTAGAGTCTCTTCACCAAATGAAGGACCGTAAAGCATGTGTGTGCATATCCAGAGACCTACCTGCCACCATCACCACTCAACAGTGTCACGAGAGCTTCTACATCCAACACACACTACCTTCCAACTGATAGATGGTCAGGGTGGTCCTCATGCTACACCTGCAACAGGTGTTATTTTCAGTGTGCTAAGCTTTCCATGTAGATGTCTAAAAATCTGAATCTCCAGCCCAGACCACCTCCTCTGGGCTCTATGCCCTATATCCAGCTGCCTCCTCTGTATTCCCATTTGCATATCCAAAACGTCCAAACCTGGCATGATCATGTTTCCCTGACATAAACTCCTCATTCTGACTTCTGTTTCATTTGGTGGCACAATGTTACTTTTGGTGACACCAATGCTATGATTCCTGTCCTGGATTCTTCCTTCCTCTTGACTTCCTATACCAATTCACCAAATCTTGTGTTTTAAGTCTGTCTTCTCTGCTCCCCCCTACTTTGCCTCTTCTAGCTCAGACCCTGCTGTCACGTATTTGAATGACCACTCAACTTCTTAACAGATCTCTGCATTTCCTATCTTGCCCTCTGAGCCATCAGTCAGCAAGTCAAGGCCAAGGTGATCTTTTTTTTTTTTTTTTTTTTCCAGAGTCTCACTCTGTTGTTGTCCAGGCTGGAGTGCAGTGACACAATCTCAGCTCAATGCAACCTCTGCTTCTTGCGTTCAAGCAATTCTCCTGCTGCAGTCTCATGAGTAGCTGGGATTACAGGCGTGAGCCACTGCACTTGGCCTAAGGTGATCTTTCTAAGATGCCATCTGCTTCAAATCTTGAAAAGCATTGCCAGGCCTAAGATCAGAGAGTGACTTTGGTACCAGATGTCTCAAAATCAACTGGGGTGCTTGTTATCACTCTAGGTCCTTGGCCTCTCCAGAGCTACTGCTGTTCTCTAGTCCCGGGGAACTGAGTTTTAAAGGTCCCCTGTGACTTTTATGTACATTAAATTTTAATTTATTCATTTATAAAATAATTATGACATCTACTTCCCCCGGGTTTGTGCATTACTTGTTTTTATTTTTCATTCAACAAACATTTAGATGTTTAACACTGTATGGTGGTACATTCACCGGCTCAATAAATATTGCTTTGGTCACATCTAGCTACAGGAAGTTCTTAGAATACAGTCTTTTGAGAGGGAGTCTCACTTTGTCACCCAGGCTGGAGTGCAGTGGCATGATCTCGGCTTACAATAATCTCTGCCTGCCGGGCTCAAGTGATTCTCCTGCCTCAGCCTCCCAAGTAGCTGGGATTAGAGGCATGCTAGTTTTGTATTTTTACTATAGATTGGGTTTCACCATGTTGGCCAGGCTGGTCTGGAACTCCTGACCTCAGATGATCCATCTGCCTCAGCCTCCTCAAGTACTGGGATTACAGGTGTGAGCCACCTGTCTGGTCAGAACAGTATTTTTTTTGTGTGTCTGTCTATCATTCATATATATTTCTGTTCCTTTGTATGTATGTCTTGTAATTTTTTTGTTGGAGATTAGACATTTTAGATAACATACTGCAGGAATTCTGGGTACTTTAGGATCCAGATCCTCCTCCCTTTAGGACTTATTATTTGCTTGCTTGCTTATTTATGTATTTATTTATTTTTGCCGCAGGGTCTTGCTATGTTGCCCAGGCTAGTCTCAAACCTCTAGGCTCAAGCGATCCCCCTGCCTCAACCTTCTGAGTAGCTGAGATTACAGTCACTGTGTCTGAATGGAATATAGTCTTTTGACCCCATGACATTACCCAAATTCCAATTTCTCTTTTAAGCCTTGCTCAAATGCTATCTATACTCTGCTGCCTCCCCCAAGTCCTCCCAGTGACACACAGGGTCCTCCTCTCTACCTGATGTTCTACTTTGTCAGAGCAACATCACAGCAGTGACATTCCACAACATTTGGCAGCAAACCCTTTGTCCAAATGCAGTCATATGCAGGACCGAAATACAAGAACTCTAATTTGGAGAATTTATAACATCTACTTTTCAAAATACAAATCAATGCTATCTGGTGAAAGAGGATATCTGGACAAAAAAAAAAAAGATTTAAAATGTATGGCTAGAGAACAGTAGATATGTTCTTAGAATAGATATAATATCCAAATTAACTCACTCAGATTAGTGGCAGTAAATAATAACAAATTTCTTCCCCCCAGACAGAGTCTTACTCTGTCACCCAGGCTGGAGTGCAGTGGTGCAATCTCAGCTCAATGCAATCACTGCTTGCTGGGTTGAAGCAATTCTCAAGTCTCAATCTCCTGAGTACCTGCCCAGCTAATTTTTGTTTTTGTTTTTTTGAGACAGAGTTTTGCTCTGTTGCCTAGGCTGGAGTGCAGTGTGCCATCTTGGCTCACTGCAACCTCTGCCTTCTGGGTTCAAGTAATTCTTCTGCCTCAGCCTTCTTAGTAGCTGGGATTACAGGCATGTACTACCACACCTGGCTAATTTTTGTATTTTTAGTAGACACGAGATTTTGCCATGTTGGCCAGGCTGGTCTCGAACTTCTGAACTCAGGAGATGAGCTGGCTTCCGCCTCCTGAAGTGCTGGGATTACAGGCATGAGCCACTGTACCCGGCCTAATTTTTTTTTTTTTTTAAGTAGAGACAGGGTTTCACCATGTGGGCTAGGCTGGTCTCAAACTCAGGGCCTCAAATGATCCATCCACCTTGGCCTCCCAAAGTGCTGAGATGAACTGCAGGCATGACTGACTGTGCCAGGCCAAAAATTACTTTTTTTTTTTTTGCCATTTGTCTCACAATCTCAAGATTTGCTCTAATTTAGAAGAAAAGTTTTACCCTATGCTTGCAAAATTCTAACTTAGTTAAATTTAACACAAAGTTGGTGTGAGTGAATGTTTAACGATGCAAAGCATGAGAGGCCAGGTAAAGTTACTGGCTCAAAATTACGAATCCTGGCTTCTTTCAGCCATAATTCGATTGAGGCAACTATAGGAAAGCTGAAAGAGCTATTCAGGGTTCAAGGAGAGTGGGGAATGGCTTCTCACAGTCCTTACTTCTGAGGCTGATGGAATGGAAGTGCTGACAGCAGGGGCCGTGAAGTCTAAAAGGACCTTTGTGTCAAGTAACATACAGAGATTGCTCTGTCCCACCACTTCCTCTCTGTCCCCAAGGGACTTCTGAAGGGTTTTTCAATAAGGTTGCCTGAAGAAAGATATTTCTCATGTGTATCACATCCGGGAGGAAGTTCACATCACTCATAAATGCCAGGAAGGCAAATCTTAGCTGTTGTGTTACACAGCCTGCAGTGGCAAGATGTAATAGTTTCTGTATGTAAGCTGACACTGAAACAGGAGCCGTTTCTGGTTAAACAATGTGGTAATGCAAAAACCAAACAAATGCTCACATTTCTGAGCCCATAATGACTATTAAAATTTTAGAGAAATTTATCCCTAAACGATAATTTAAAAAGCAAATAACCCATTATTGCAAGTTTTTTTTTTTTTTTCTTAAAAAGACAGAGTCTTGCTCTGCGGCCCAGGGCCTCTCTGGGTCTCTATTTCCTGATCTGCTAAAATGAAGATAATAAAGGGACTGGTCCACATTCCTTGATCCTCATTTCCAAAATCTAAAAAGTGCTAAAAATGTTAACTGTGTTTTTTTTGTTTGTTTATTTGTTTTGTGAGACAGAGTCTCTCTCTGTCATCGCCCAGGCTGCAGTGCAGTGGTGCAATCTCGGCTCACTGCAACCTCCACCTCCTGTGTTTAAGAAATTCTCTACCTCAGCCTCCCAAACACATGAGATTACAGACATGTGCCACCACACTCGGGTAATTTTTGTATTTTTAGTAGAGATGGGGTTTCACCATCTTGACCAGTCTGGTCTTGAACTTCTGATCTCGTGAGCCACCCGCCTCGGCCTTCCAAAGTGCTGGGATTAAAGAATGTGCTTTTTCATGTTTGAAAAAAACGAATGTGGTAGTAAAACCTGAACAGATGAGGCATTTTATAATCTTTATTTAACTGTTAATGTGATTATTTCCATTTTGCTATAGAAACCCTAGTGATTTTAACTCTGGGATGCTATTAGAGTCTTAAATAGTGTATAATGTTCACCATATTACACTAACATTTTAGTATTTTAAAAATACTGAATTCTGAAACACACCTGGCCCTTAAGGGTTTCGGATGCAGGATTTTGGATCTGTCATAGTGCAGTGGCACAATCGTAGCTTACCGTAATCTAGAACTCCTGGACTCAAACAATCCTCCTGTCTTAGTCTCCCAAGTATCTGGGACTACATGTGTAAGCCACAACGTTTGGCTAATTTTTATTTTTTTGTAGAGACAGGGTATTGCTATGTTGCCCGTGATGGTCTTGAACTCCAGTGATCCTCCTGCCTTGGCCTCCCAAAGCGCTGGGATTACAGGCATGAGCCACCACATCCAGCTATATTACTGCATGTTTTTTATTTTTTTTGAGATAGCATTTTGCTCTTGTTGCCCAGGCTGGAGTGCAGTGGTGTAATCTCGGCTCACTTCAACCTCTGCCTCCTGGTTCAAGTGATTCTCCTGCCTCAGTCTCCCAAACAGCTGGGATTACAGGCACACTCACTATCCCCAGCTACTTTTTGTGTTTTTAGTAGAGACAGGGTTTCACCATGCTGGCCAGGCTAGTCTTGAACTCCTGACCTCAGGTGATCTGCCTGCCTCAACCTCCCAAAGTGCTGGGATCACAGGTGTGAGCCACTGTGGCCTGGCTTATTGCAAGTTTTAAGGAGTAGCTGTAAAACTAGCTCTCCTTCCTTGAAAGATACCATTTTGCAATAATTCGCAATATAGTAGACTGTAAAAGGGTCTAAAAAGTTGAAGAAGCCTTTCTGAAACACAATTACCAGAAATCTTTCCTCTTTTTCCAGCCAGCGCTGATCTTCTTCCATTTCCTGTTGCTGTCGGATTAGCCGCTCTTCCATCAGGTGGGTTGGCAACACTTGCCCCATCCCTCGCAGGTCCAATGCTGTAGAGTCCTGAAAGAAGGGTGGAAAACAGCAAGTCCAGTCTCCTAAGTCTGTTCCTATGCTCCCACACTGTTTTATGTGTCATTCAAGAAAAGATAAGCAAAACAGCAAGTGTGGTGGAAATAGGATCTCTCACAGTGTGCTTGCGGGGGTAACTTTTCTAGAGGGTGCGATTTAATGTGTGTCAAGCATCTTTAAAAAGTATACAATCCTTTAGCTCACAGATTCACTTGTAGGGGTCTATTTTAAAGAAATAACACAAGATATGTGCAAAGAATACGTTGTTACCTATATTAAAAAGTAGAAACAATCCGGAAGTAACAGAAGGCTGAAATATGATACATGTTACAGAGTATCAAATATTACATAGAAGAACAGGAATCAGCAGACAACTATAGATACTCTTTCGTTCAAATAATTAATTTTTTTTTCTTTTTAATGAGATGGGGGTCTTGCTATGTTGCCCAGGCTGGTCTCAAACTCCTGGGTTCAAGTTAGCCTCCTACCTCAGACTCCTGAGTAGATGGAACTATGGGCATCTGTTACTGTACCCAGTTCAAAATTTTAAAATCTAGGAGTAGTTCTTGGTTTTATCAGGAAAATTTGGTAAAAATTAACATGGTCCAAAGAACTGAATGCTCTGTCTTCCATGTATGCTGATTATATTCAACTTAGGGATCTGTCTTTCAAGTAAATGGACTAATGATTTTAGCATTGCTCCTTGGGTATTTCTTTTAGTTAATAAAAAGTTCATGAAACCAGGAACCATTTGAGTAGATGGGGTATCCTGGCCTTTGAATTAAGTCATTAAAATTGGGCTGGGTGTCGTGGCTCATGCCTGTAATCCCAGCACTTTGGGAGGCTGAGGCGGGCAGATCACTTGAGGTCAGGAGTTCAAGATCAGCCTGGCCAACATGGTAAAACCCCATCTCTACCTAAAAACACAAAAATTAGCTGGGCGTGGTGACTCCTGACTGTAATCCCAGCTGCTCGGGAGGCTGAGGCAGGAGAATTGCTGAATCTGGGAGGTGGAGGTTGCAGTGAGCTGAGATCGTGTCACTGTAGTTGAGCCTGGGCAACAGAGTAAGACTCTGTCTCAAAAAAAAAAAAAAAAAAGTCATTAAAATCAATAAATCTTAGGATTTAGAAATAAAAGGTGCCTTAAGCCATGCTTTATTACCTTTTTTTCTTCTTGAGACAGGCTCTTGCTCTGTTCCCCAGGCTGGAGCACAGTGGCAAGATCGTGGCAAGATCATGGCTCACTGCAGCCCCGACCTCCTAAGCTCAAAAGATCCTCTTACTCCAGCCTCCTGAGTAGCTAGGACTACAGGCATATACCACAATACATGGCTAATTTTCTATTTTTTGTAAAGACAGGGTGTCACTGTGTTGCCCAGGCTGGTCTCAAACTCTTGGGCTCAAGCAATCCTCCTACCTCAGCCTCCTAAAGTACCCAGCTTTGCCATGTTTTATAAGTTAACAAACTGAAGCCCAAGACACCTGATTTACCTCCACATTGGGCTGCCACACTGATATCTCCTGAGGTCTATGATTCCATGAATCTGCTTGGTCCAAAAGAGATGCCTGACCTGGATAGATGCTGCCAGCCATAGCTGTTACTCCATGTGAACCAGGGTAGCCAGAGACCTGTGAATGAGTTAGGAGGCAAGGTAATGTTCGACTATAACATCTGTATAGTTCCGCTTCACACACAAAGGAAACTAAGATTGCAGAGAATACTGTGGTAGGCAGATTTACAGCCTCCCACAAAGATACCCATGTTCTAAGCCCTTGAACGTGTGAATGTTTCCTCACATGGCAAAAGAGACTTTGCAGATGTGGCAAGGACCTTGGGATGGGAGGGTATCCAGGATATCTGAGTGACTTCGATGTCATTACAAGGCTCCTTAAAAGTGTAAGAGGGAAGCATAAGAGGAGAGAGGGATATGGGATCACTGAAGAATGGTCAGAGAGAGTTAATTCTGCTGGCTCGGAACATGGAGCAAGGGGACCATGAAGCAAGGCAAGCAGGTGGCCTACAGAAGCTGATAAGGCAAGGAAATGGACTCTCAACTAAAGTCTCAAGAAAGGAGATTTGTTATGGCTGAATTAGAGAGCTAATGCAAATATATACTAGACAATAAGAAATTGTTTCTTTGGAATTTCACACTTACTGAAATAACAAGGGCAGATCATTCCTGGATGCAAAAGCAATAGGAAGCCACAAAAATGGCTGTGCCATGCTATCCTATAGAAATCCCCTTTCCTGCCCAACCAACCAGTACCCCCCAACATGAATAACAACAACAACAACAACAGCAGCAAACACACACACCAAAAACTCCCAAATGTTTGTTCTCTAATGAACTAGGTGCTGATGGTAGGACAAGTTGTACCTTATAAGTCCTAAGTTCTAACAATGATGACTAAGGCAGAGAGAAGACATTCAGTTGGACACAGAGAAAAACTTCAAGGCAGAGGGAAAATAAGAAGAGTTTCTTTACATGGTTCCCTCTCTCAATAAGGAGAAAGATAGAGAACAGACTTGGTACTAATTTCCACACCTCATAAGGCTAGTGTTACATGGTTGGAGGTTGTCAGTTAACTTTTTAGTGAGATAAAGCACAGCCAAAACTGTATTTCCAAATATCAACACATCTTTCAACAAAGGTTTTGTACATTTATTAGTTCTCTATGCATTAATTTATTCCAAAATTCCATATGGACAATATGGAATTAAAGAATTTTCAAGTAAGATATACAGTTAGTTCTTAAAGTTTGAATGAAAATATCTTAATAAAAACTGCTACTAAATGCAAAATGCTACATCATGAGTCTTGGTGAAAAGGGACATATTATGGCTAGAAAATATTTAGGAATTTTCACAACAAGGAGCTTTAAAATGGTCTAAGGCAGTTTTCTACATAATACTAACCATATAAAAGGATCTCTTTAGGTTAAACATGAAGTAACATAGCTGGTCTCATTTACAAGACAGGAAAATTTGGTCTTGGGAGCGGTTAATCATACATGAGTTCAATGAAAAAAAAAATCTTTTACTTAATTCTCTATTCACTCATTACTACACCGTTAAGCCCTAAGTTCTTTTTTTTTTTTTTTGAGACGGAGTTTCACTCTTGTTACCCAGGCTGGGGTGCAATGGCGGGATCTCGGCTCACCGCAACCTCCGCCTCCTGGGTTCAGGCAATTTTTCTGCCTCAGCCTCCTCAGTAGCTGGGATTACAGGCACGCGCCACCATGCCCAGCTGATTTTTTGTATTTTTAGTAGAGACGGGGTTTCACCATGTTGACCAGGATGGTCTCGATCTCTTGACCTCGTGATCCACCCGCCTCGGCCTCCCAAAGTGCTGGGATTACAGGCTTGAGCCACCGCGCCCGGCCAGTCCTAAGTTCTTAAAGTACTGTTCTAAGCACTTAAAGTAGAGACAAGTCCCCATTCTCAGGGGCTTCCACTGCATTGGTGACAGCCAGCCAGCAACAAACATACACATTAGAGTTTCAAATCTTGACAGTGCCATAGACCAAGCCTGCTAGGACACAAAGAAAACTGTCTCTCTGCTAACAGTCTGTCTCATTAAGCAGGTGCTGTCATGTTCTGTCTCAACAATGCTGGTATTCAATTCCCACTCAAGGCCAATTCACTTTCCATACCAGCCAGGCACAGGCTCAGGGGCTGTTCCCCTGGGGCCCATCTGCTTGTTTGCCAGAGCTCAGGGTCTCTTAGCAATCACAGAGATGGGTTTTCTTTCTTTAAGCCACTACATATCTCCCATTGCTCTGACCCTTGTGCTGGGCCAGGGTTCTCACTTCTTCACTTATAGAACTGGTAGTAATCAAAACTGACACAGGGCCCTGTGAGCCCCTACCGTGAGAAAAGAGAGTACTGTACCTTACTTGTCTTCATATTCCCAGTATATAGAATAGTAATAGGCAGAAAGTAGATGAACATTCAGTGCCACCCTGCTGAATGAACGGACAGGTGCCCTAGAAAACTCAAATAATTCACTCCTCTGCCAGGCAAGTGGCCATCTCAGAACAGTGTCTCCCAAAACATAAGTCTGAGTCATCTGCCTCAGAATCCACTGAGGAAGAGGTGTTAATTTAAACCATGCTCTCAACAACTCTGTGAAGCAGATAGGAAAGGCAAGTACTGACACCCTCATTAGGACCTTGATTCCTAGACATTACAATGAGAAAAAAAAAGCTAAGCCCTAAAAAACACACTGTATATGACCTATTTATATAAAATTCTAGAACAGACTGAAGCTCTGATACTAGAAGTGAGAAGAGCAGTTGCTCCTGGGGCAGGAGGTGCCTGATGGGAAGGGGCACAAAGGAACAGCCAGAGTCAGAGATACTCTGCATCCTGAAGTGGGGATGGGATGCACTGGGGTATGTATCTGTTGGAACAAAGACCAGTGCATTGTGAGGTAAACCGCAGTAAAAGTTAATTACCTTTTTCTCAAAAACAAATGAATTGTTTACTTTGTGTCAGGTCCTTTTCTTTCAAGGATAATTTTTTTCTAATTTGTACAGGGTATTTGTCTATAAATCTAACACTTTTCACACTTGTCTGTATAGTATTTCATCTGGTTTCTGTAAATTTTGAATTTTATTCTTGCCTTCCAGAAAAACTGTCCAGTTCAGTATTACCTCTAAAGAGTATGTGCCCACTGGCTTCATCTTGTCCTTTGCCATAGCAAGTGGATGAAAAAGCACCTAAGAACCGCAGCAGGGCCTGGTCCTGCCCACTTGAAGACAGAGTAAAAAACAAATGCCTTCTGCGTGGGGTGTTAAGATAACATTCACTCAGTGATTACCGTAACCGCTTTCTCAGCTTTCTATCAGCCAAATCATACTCCTAAGTACACAAATAAGAATATGCACAATGTACTTCTCTAGCACAAAAGTGCTAAATAATCAAATAACACATTTTTTCTCTGTAATGACTGGCATACCTGGTAATGATTGGTTTGCACCATGTGCTGTGGGCTGGGATAAAATCCTTCGCTGGATCTCGGACTAGGATAACCTGGTCTGCTGGGCTGTAAAATCAACAGAGCATCACATGAATGAACCTTTGATTTTGGTAAACCTGTGCTTTATAAATAGAAAAACATATTTTTCTAATAGCGCTTAGTTGAAAAGAATGATTAAAAGGTGCTAAAACATTTCAATGGGGAAGGAACAGTTTTTTCAACAAACGATGCTGGGGCAACTGGATAGCTACATGTGAAAAACTGAAGTTTGACCTCTTCCTCCCAACACACACAAAAATTAACTCAAAATGGATTACGGATCTAAATGAAAAGTTAAAAACTCTAAGATTCTTAGAAGAAAACACAAGAGTAAATCTTGGGCAAGGTGTGGAAGCTCATGCCTGTAATCCCAGCACTTTAGAAGGCTGAGGCAGGTGGATCACTTCAGGTCAGGAGTTTAAAATCAGTCAGGCCAATCTGTTGGGAATGTAAAATGGTGCAGTCACTATGGAGGACAGTATGGCTATTCCTTAAAAATTAAACATAGAACTAGCATATGATCCAGCAATTCTACTTTCAGGTATATATAACAGAGAAATAAAAATATATATCCACACAAAAACATGTACACCAGCTACTCAGGAGGCCAAAGTGGGAGGGTCACTTGAGCCCAGGAATTAGAGGTCAGCCTGGGCAACACAGTGAGACTGTGTCTTTAAAAAAAAAAAAAAGTTAAACACAAACATGTACATGAATGTTCTTAACAGCATTATTCATAATAGCTAAAAAGGGGGAATAGTCCACGTCCATCAACTGATAAATGAATAAACAAAATGCTGTGAATCTATAAAAGGAATATAGTTTATACTCAAAGGGAATGAAATACTGGCACATGCTACAACATGGATGAACTTTCGAAACATTCTAAGTGAAAAAAGCCAGTCACAAAGCACAACATATGATTTCATTAATGAAATATCTAGAATAGGAAAGATATCATTCACATAGACAAGGACATAAGCAAGTACATAAGTGGTTGCCAGGCGTTGAAAGGAGGAGGAAATAGGGGAAGATTGCTAATGGGTACAGGGTTTCATTTTGAGGGTGATAAATATGTGCTAGGCCAGGCATTATGGCTCATACCTGTAATCCTAGCACTTTAGGAGGGCGAGGTGGGTGGATCACTTGAGCCCAGGAGTTTGAGACTGGCCTGGACAGTGAGACATCGTCTCTACTAAACAAAAGTCCTAAAATTGACTGTGGTGATGGTTGCACAACTCTGAATATACTAAGAAACATTGAATTGTACTTCATTCATTTATTTGAGACAGTGTCTTGCTCTGTTGCATAGGCTGGAGTGCAGTGTACAATCCTGGCTCACTGCAACCACTGCTTCCTAGGTAGTGAGCGACTCTTGTGCCTCAGCCTCTCAAGTAGCTGGGATTACGGGCATTTGTCACCTCACCAGAATAATTTTTGTATTTACAGTAGAGACAGGGTTTCGCCACGTTGGCCAGGCTGGTCTCAAACTCCTGGCCCTAAATGATCCGCCTGCCACGACCCCCCAAAGTGTTGGGATTACAGGCATGAGCCACTGCACCCAGCCGAACTGCACACTTTCAATGGATAAACTGTATGGTATGTAAATTGTATCGAAATAAAGCTATTGAAGTATCATTAATAACAAAATGGGATACTGAATATTCTGAGCCTGAGGGACCCAAATGCTCTCTGTCCAGTAGTCTGCGACCTGGAGAGAATGCATTTGTGTTCTATTGTTTGGCTAATTCCTGGTTGTGTGACTGTGGTCAAGTGACGCAACTGACTGGCTTCTAGTTCCTCATGCATAAGATGGGGGGTGAGCTAGAGGATCTCTAAAGTCACTTCCAGGTCTTAAATTCTCATTTTGTTTGTGGGACAAATGAATTCAAAGTTCACAGTGAAAGAACAATTTAGTCTGAAACAGAAGGCTGAAAGAAGTCAATAAATTCTAAAACTTGGGGGATTTAACAAGGTGGAAGCCCGTTATTCTCTAGCTAAAGTAAGTCCAGAATTAAAGGAGATGGATTTAAGTCTTAACAAGCTTAGGAAAGAAAACGGCGTAGTGCCTGTGTGTCTCTCCCACAGTGCTGGGTGAACACACACTTTGCTCTAGTTAGGTCCAGAGCACGTTCTGGTCTCTAAAATCAGTCTCATTTTCCCCACAGCTTTGCTTATGCTGTCCCCCTGCCTGGAATGTCTCCTCCATCCATCTGTAGAACACTTCTGATCCTTTCAGTCAATTAGATGTTCCTTCATGCAGCAGCTCCTCATTTTGCCAGTGTAACATAAATATATGTCCCCTGCTCTCCTAAGGAGGCCTTTTTCAAACCCAACCTTGGGTTGCAGGTACTTTTGCGCTTGCTCTAGCCCTGCTATTGTAAGCCATTAAATTCCTGAGGGTGAAAAACCCTTCCTTTTCGTTTCAAACAGTGCTCTGGATAGTTTACTCTAAACATAACTAATTAAGAACATGAATTCCCCCAAAGACGCCACGAACAGGAAAAGGGTATAAAGGGAACATTCTAGGTTTTTCTCTACTCTGTGTGCTAGGGTGGCAATTTTCCAAAGTGTGTTCTGCAAAGTGGTTTTGTTAAAAGAGGTTTTTTTTTTAAAAAAAAAAGAGTCTGGCCAGCTTTGTACTTGTTTTAAAGATATGTGTTAGTATGTAAGCATTAATAATGGTTGCAGGGGAAAGGGTTTCCTGAATTGAATGGTCTTAGAGTCCAAGAATGGAAGGAGGCAGAGCCGGGAACTGGAACAATAAACAGAGCTGACAGTTGCCCAGTGATGCACTCCTGATAAATTCAGGGGAAAAAAAAAAAGTTGCAATTTACTCTGTATTCTGTCTGTACTAAACTATGTCCTTTACATACAATTGGATAATTCTGATCACCACATTGTTATGAAACAATATTATAACTCCTATTTTACAGAGTCTCAGATAAATTGGGCAATCTAAATAGGGGCATATGGGTGGTAATGGTAAAACTGCCTGACTCCAAAATCTGCTGTGCCAAGATGCTATTTTATGACAAGCGTACTTCTGACTCAGCAAATAAAAAGGAACATACAAAACAAACAGATCAGAGAATGGCAAAAGCAATGTAAAACATCTCACAGTGATGCAAAGTCTTAACTGGGTAGCAAATAACACAAGGTTCCATTTCAAAATAAAAAACAACAGGTAAAAAGTTGAAAATACGTCTCATGATAGACAAAACATTTGCACAAAGGACACCACAAAATCAAATGTTGCTAACCAACAGCCGTGGAGAGTGCAAATGTATTGGTAAAACAGCTCTGCTTCTGTTCTCTACAAATCGTAAGTTAGCATGGTGGTTAAGAGAATGCCAGTGTTCACAGTTAGGGTGCTTCAGCTCTCTGTGCCTCCCTACTGTCAATAACAAAAGGAGTACAATAACCAGCAGCTGCCTCCTGGAGCTGCCATAAAGATTAAATACATTAATGTATGTCAAGATCTTTGAAAACGGCTTTCATACAAGTCCAAAAGTGTCACCTGCTAGCAAGTACTATGAGTTAGCAGAGTAATGACACCTCCTCCTCCAAGAGAGAAACTTGGATTTTAAAAAAGCAAAATAATGGCACAGGGAATTTTTGCTGAAATTCTCCCAAGTGAGGAAGGAGAGAAAGGAAGGCACTGGTATTCTAAACTAGAGGTCCTCAACTGGATGGCACTGCTCCTTCAGAAGCATTTAGAGTACAGTCAGCCCTCCCTATCCACAGGCCCAGCACCCATGGACTCAAACAACTGCAGACTGAAAATATACAGGGAAAAAAAAAACAAAAACAATAATACAAACAAAAAGATAAGTGTAACTATGTAAGCTTGGTGCAGTGGCTCAAATCTGTAATCTCAGCACTTTGGGAGGTTGAGGGGGGTAGATCGCTTTGAGCTCAGGAGTTTGAGACCAGCCTGGGCAACATGGTAAAACCCTGTCTCTACAAAAAATGTAAAAATTAGCTGGGGAATGGTGGCTCACACCTGTAGTCCAATCTACTTGGGAGGCAGAGGCTAAAGAATCACTTAAGCCCAGAAAGCGGGGGTTGCAGTGGCCTGAGATTGCACCACTGCACTCCAGCCTGGGCGACAGAGCGAGACCATGTCTCCAAAGATAAATAAATAAACACACACATGCACACACACATATATTATATAAATGTTTATATACTATATATGTATATATTACATATGTGTGTATATATTATATGTGTGTATATTTATATATATGAAACAACGTAGCATTTACGTTGTATTAGTTATTATAAGTAATCTGAAGTACACTGGAAGATGGGCTGGGCATGATGGTTCAAGCCTGTAATCCCAGAACTTTGTGATGCCAAGTGCCAAGGTGGGTGGATCAACTGAGGTCAGGAGTTTGAGACCAGCCTGACTAACATGGTGAAACCCCGTCTTTACTAAAAATACAAAACAATTAGTCAGGCATGCTGGCAGACGCCTATAATCCCAGCTACTTGGGAGACCGAGACATGAGAATCGCTTGAACCCAGGAGACGGAGGTTGCAGTGAGCCGAGATCACACAACTGCACTTCAGCCTGGGCAACAAAGTGAGACTCCATTTCAAAAACAGAATATGCCAACAACAACAAAAAACTAAAGTATACTGGAAGATGTATGTAGGTTATATGCAATACTGGGCTATTTTATATGAAGAATTTATGCGTCTGTGGATTTTGATCTCCATCCCTTGCAGATATTAAGGGACAACTATATTAGTGAGGGTGCCTTCCATGATTGCACAACTGGTATTAACTGGTAGATGTCAGCAGGTGAGATTTCTGGCAATGAGGGGACAGGCCTGAACAACAGGATTTGTTTCATATCCCGCAGGGACTTCTTTTTGTTTTGAGACAGTCATGCTCTGTTGCCTAGGCTGGTATGCAATGGCACAATCTCAGCTCACTGCAACCTCTGCCTCCCACGTTTGAGTGATTCTCGTGCCTCAGCCTCCCAGGTAGCTGGGATTACAGGCATGTGCAGTCACATCCGGCTAATACTTTTATTTTTTGAGATGGAGTCTCGTTCTGTCACTCAGGCTACAGTGCAGTGGCGCGACATTGGCTCGCTGCTACCTCTGCCTCCTGAGTTTAAGTGATTCTTGTGCCTCAGCCTCCAGAATAGCTGGGATTACAGATGTGCACCACCACGCCCAGCTAATTTTTGTACTTTTAGTAGAGATGGGGTTTTGCCATGTTGCCCAGGCTGGTCTTGAACTCCTGGCCTCAAGTGATCCACTCGTGTTGGCCTCCCAAAGTGCTAGGATTAAAGGCCCGAGCCACCACGCCCAGCTCCCACAAGACTTTCTACTGTCTCTCTCTACTGTATGTAAGTAAAATAACAGCAACAATACAATCCCTGCTGCTTGAACACAGAATGAATTCCACTTTACATATTAACACACATGACACATTGTATAGTTTATGAAGCACTGAACTCTCCAGAACAGCAATTACCGTGTATACTGATGGGCAATTTTATTTCATTTAAACTTTACCGATATTTTCTTACCATTCTAGAAAAACACCAAGACCAATGAAACTCCTATCAGTTAAAGCTGTGGGGTCTGCTAGTCACTGCTGTATTCATGGTGAGTCCACAAACAGGTGTAAGGATCTGGCTCTGCAACTATGTCTCCCAATGTCACCAGACCTGAGTGCTTTATACATGCATGCATGTTATAAAAAATGACTTTCCTTTTATTTCTCCTGTGCAGTTAGATCTCCAAACACTAGCGTTCCTACATTGATATTTTGAAATTGGTAAGTCATTCTATTACCTATGTATTTTATTTCAGGATTAGTAAACAAGACATTATAAAATCATTTTTCATAAAAATGCTGTGATTGGTTTGATTAGGACTGAAGAACAATGTTCTGGGGCAGTTATTCTGAAACATTTCATTTTCAGGACCCCTTTACACTCTTAAAGATTACTGAGGACTCTGAGAATTTTTGTTTATTTGGAATATAACTACCAACACTCATACTGTTAGAAATTAAAACAGATACTAAAAAGTATTCATTAATTCACTTAAAAATAATCTAATCACATATTAAAAAAACACCTACTTTCTCAAAACCAAACAAACCAGACTGAGGACACATGTCCATCTACATTTATGTAAATCGCTTTAATGTTAGGCTTTAATGAAGGCAGAAGATTCTCACATCTGTTTCTGCAGTCTGTTGTCATGTCCTGTTTTGTTGCAGTATATGCGGGAAAAAAGGAACATCATACAGCTGTACAACTGAAAAAGGGAGGAGTATTTCAGCATATTGTGGGCACAACTGTGGTACTGTTTTTTGATTCGACACCAAAATGCAAGTAGTAGCTTCTTAAAGATGAGTTGCGATGTGGAATTTTAAAGTGGTATCATCTGTTACGTTAAAATCCATAGAGTTAAGCGGGGAAAAAAGGGAAAAGATCTATTACTTTATCTTGTACTTTCAATAGACCTTCTACTCGTGTGATTTTGTAACATCTGTGTAGGTTATTTGGAAGATACTGATTTACTGTGTTATACAGATCCTCCCAAGTCAACACATTTCAGTAAACAACATACATTTTTTTAAAAAAATCACGTTAATATCATCCTGAGCTTACTACAACAGTCTAAGAATTTAGGATGCTGCCAAGATCACAATGGTAAGTTTTTCAAAATTCGAATTTTAGCTTGAAAACTCAAATATCACTGATAACAAACAGTTGTTTTCCTGGAAGTGACAGCCTCACTTCTTTCTCTTCTGAGAAAATATCTACCAAATATGCAACTCTGAACAGTATGTCTGCCAGCTGTTCTTTCAAATAAAGATGGTCCTCCATGAAAAAAAGTGTTTAGTCCAGCTTGCAACTCAACTGCACAGTGCCTCCCTCAAGACAGACATTATGTGTAGCAGTAGGGCCAACATGTCCTTCCCGTGTCATCACGTTGGATGCTTTTCACTGCTTCATCAAGGCCATTCTTCTGCAAAATGGCTTTTTTTTTTTTTTTTTTTTGAGACAAATTTTCACTCGTTGCCCAGGCTGGAATGCAATGGTACAATCTTGGCTCACCGCAACCTCCGCCTCCCAGGTTCAAGCAAGTATCCTGCCTCAGCCTCCCGAGTAGCTGGGATTACATGTGTGCACCACCACGCCCTGCTAATTTTGTGGTTTTAGTAGAGATGTGGTTTCTCCATGTTGGTCAGCCTGGTCTCGAACTCCTGACCTCGGGTGATCCACCTTCCTCAGCCTCCTAAAGTGCTGCAATTACAGGCATGAGCCACTATGCCTGGCCAGAAAATGGCATTCTTTTTCTTTTTGTGTGAGCACAGGGGTGAAGAACACAGTGATGACCAGTATAGTTTCATGCCACTGTGCTGATTTGTGTTAAGATGTCAGAAGTTCTATCAGTAAAAATGTCAACATACTGGAAAAGGCAAATAACATCTTTTTTTTTTTTTTTTTTTTTAAGACAGAGTCTTGCTCTGTCTACCAGGCTGGAGTGCAATGGCATGATCTCAGCTCAGTGCAACCTCTGCCTCCAGGGTTCAAGTGATTCTTGTGCCTCAGCCTCCTGAGTAGCTGAGACTGCAAGTGCAGGCAACACCATGTTCAGCTAATTTTTGTATTTTAGTTGAAACGGGGTTTTGCCATGTTAGCCAGCCTGGTCTCAAACTCCTGGCCTCAAGTGATCCACCTGCCTCGAGCAAATAACATCTTAACATTATCATCAGATGAGTTCTGATATCACGGACCTTTGAAATGGTCATGGGGACCTGCAGAGGTACAAGGACTACACTTTGAGAATGGCTGTTCTAAGATACTTTTCCCCTGAGGCTCTCCATTGATCCAATGGGAATCTTCAGGAGAGCAACAGGCACAGATGGAAATGAGCATTCAATGGGGCACTCCTATGCAGGGCTTGTCTCAGGCAAAGTTCTCTAAAGATTATTGTTATATGAAAAAATTGGTATTAAGTATGATGAAGCGATCCATACATATTAATAATTAGCTTTGTGGTTATAATGCTTTTACTATATTCAATAAGCATAAATAAGCTTTAAAAAATTTTAAAATTATGTTTTTTGAGACAAGGCCTTGCTATTTTGTCCAGGCTGGAATGCAGAGGTGTAAATACAGCTCTCTGTGCAGCCTAGACCTCCTGAGCTCAAGAGATCTTCCTGCCTCAGCCCGCTGAGTAGCTAGGACTACAGGCACATGCCACTACACTTGGCTAATTTTTTAAATTTTCTGTAAAGACAGTCTCATCCTGTTGCCCAGGCTGGTCTCAAATTCTGGGGCTCAAGTAATTTTCCTGCCTCAGTCTCCCAAATCACTGTGATTATAGGTGTGGGTCACCACATCCAGCCTGTAAGTAAACTTTTAATTTGAATCTGGATTGGGAAAGAGAAAGACATTTCACCTTATAAAACTAATTAAGCTACATTAAAATTTTTCATATTAGTGTTAATAACACAAAATTTACCTACCGAAGCCTGAGATCCTATCTGAATTTCAGAAATCTAAGTGGTTCTGGAGGCTGACACGAAGGGACTGTTTAAGCCCAGCAGCTCAAGAGAGCTCAGGCAACATAATGAGAACCCCATCTTTATTTAAAAAAAGAAAGGAAGGAAGAAATAAAAAAAAATCTAAATAAAATGGCCGGGCATGGTGGCTCATGTCTGTAAACCCAGCACTTTGGGAGGCTGAGGTGGGAGGATCACCTGAGGTCACAAGTTTGAGACCAGCCTTGCCAACATGGTGAAACCCTGTCTATACTAAAAATACAAAAATTAGCCAGGCATGGTGGTGGGTGTTTGTAATCCCAGCTACCCAGGAGGCTGAGGCAGGAGAATCCCTTGAACCCAGGAGGCGGAGGTTGTAGTGAGCTGAGACTGCACCACTGCACTGCAGCCTGGGCCACAGAGCAAGGTTCTGTTTCAAAAAAAAAAAAAAAAAAATCTAAGTAAGACTTACTTATTTTAATATATCACAGGCAGAATTATGAAAACTCACCAGAATCTACCTAATTCTCATTTTACAAAGTAGAGGAAGTGAGGAAATACTAACCTACCATCTTGGAAATCATGGACTCATTTCAGACGTGCCAAATACTGTGACCATAAAAGCAGAATTTGATTCTAAAGATAAACACTGAGAAGGCAAAAACTGCATATAGGACTTGATTCTGATTGTCATGGAAGTTCAACAGTTTACAAATTAATATTTGTTAATAATCATCAAGCATCTGTAATCTACACTACTTTAGATGATTTTTCTAGCCATTAAAACTTTTTTTATTTCTTGAGATACAGGCTGTTTGTTGCCCAAGCTGGAGTGCAGTGGTGCGATCTTGGCTCACTGCAGCCTCTGCCTCCCAGGTTCAAGCAATTATCCTGTCTCAGCCTCCTGAGTAGCTGGGATTACAGGTGCCCGCCACCATGCCTGGCTAATTTTTTGTATTATCAGTAAAGACGGGGTTTTACCGTGTTGGTCAGGATGGTCTTGAACTTCTGACCTTAGGTCATCCACCCGCCTCGGCCTCCAAAAGTGCTGGGATTATAGGCGTAAGCCACCATGTCTGGCCGCCATTAAAACTTTTAATCTGGGGGTTGCAAATCTTTTCTTTACGGGAAAAAGAGTAAATGTTTTAAATTGTGTAGGCCATACTGTCTCTGTAACAACTATTCATTTATGCCTGTGTAGGGTGAAAGCAGCTGTGGATGATACACAAATAAATGGGTGTGTTCCAATAAAACTGTGTTTCAATAAAACTTTAACAAAAACACAGTGGCTATAGTTTCCTTAACTGTTTATTTAACAAACTTTTGTGTGAAGTGGAACAATCTGCTTATAGGAAAGAGTCTCAAAATATGTAATTTGAAAATATTAAAAAAAAAAAGTGAGGATATGTAAATTTTTAAGCCAAACTAATCTTTGTACTCTGAAACCAAAAAAGCAGCCAGGAAGCCTCATTATCGCTGCCCATTAACCTAATTTAGAAAATTAGTCGTATTCTAAAAATCTAATAGATTGGGATATAGAAAAATATATAGATGAATTGACTTAATCCTGCGAGTTTTAGGGAAGTGTTGCATTCTGTGGTGCTCATTACCAAATATGTGACTTTGCACTTAAGTGTACTAAATAAAGTGCTGTAAAGTGAATTATCTTCTAACATCTCCAAGAGGTAGGAAGTACAAACAGTCACTTTGCAAATGAGAAATGTGAGATTTGGAGTAGGTAGGTAACTTGCCCAGTCATCAGAGTGTAAATAGCAGACCCCCATGTGAATGAATCCGCTTGGATTCAAGGCCTGAGAAGTTAATGATGAGATTCTCCTGCCTCCCAATACTGGACAATTCTGCAGTAGTTAGCAAATTTAAAAAAGGCAAACTTGTAAACAGAACATGGAGGGCCTCAGATGCTGTGATGCGGGGTACATGTTTTTTCCTGTAGGTAACTAAGGATTTCCTGTTATTACGCTGGGAATGACAGAGAAACGTTCAGGTGTTCTCACTGCCTAGTTTAATGTAATATCCATCAGACAGGTATGTTTTTCTTCTTTGGGCCTTGGCCCTCCTCTCTGTAAAAGGGGCTGGTCTGAGGCACTCTCTGTCTCTCAACTTCTGCGTAATTGTGTTACTCACTTGTTTTCACTTTCAATGTATGTTTTACTGTTACGGAGTTCAAAATAATGACCAAGAAAAGTTTTCAGCCTTCAAGATGAAAAACACTGGTATAACATCTAAATAGTACTTTGTCTTACCAGATTTCTGAACACTTTTCATAAAGAAAATAAAGAATTGCCAAAGGTCCTTAACATATTTTTTTAACTAATCAAATATCAAATGGTGATAGTAACTACTAACTACAAAAATCCAATTATCTATTAACTTTCCAGAAAAAAGACAGAATTAGAGTATTCATGGCAAGTAACCCAGTGTGTGAAAATAGCATCCTGTCAAAAGCCAATGGTATATAAAGACTTATTAATCTAGGGAAAGCATTACTCTGTCTAAAATCCTCAGCCATAGCAAAGCCCAGCAACTGTTAAAGGCCTGGGCTGACCTCTCCCAGGCAGGAGGGGCACCAATAAAGGATCTGAACATAAGTGGGCAAGTAAGGTCTAGGGAAGCTGCTTGAAGATCTTACTGAAGAAACAAAGCAACTGCAATGTGCTTGCTTTCCCAACAAACAACCCAGTCACCAGCTACGGAAAGAAAAAGGCAAAACTGTGCATTGAGTTCTCAACAAAAGAATATGGTCAGGTAGAAACAGGCTCATTTTTAAATAAAGCAAAACGCAAAGCATCTGTGACCCAGCTTCGTATTTTAATCCAGACTTGATCATTAGGGAGATCTCTGACAACCAACAAAGGAAAAACCTCCTCCAAGTTAGGCAGCACGGGAAAAGCATTTTAAGATGACATCTAATCCAACTGCTCATAGCTTAAAACAGCCCCTACTTGAAATACAAGTGAGGAAAGTGAGTACACACGAGGGTAATACAAAGAGACGAGCAAACAAACAAACAAAAAACCAATTGGTGTTATAACTATTACTCTTAGAATAACATGAAATTTTATATTCTCCTCACAGAAAACAGCTGCCTAATTGTAAATCTCAAAAGCAAGAGTAACCCCAAAGTTGGGGTGAGGACGGTAGCTACCTTGGGCGGCGCTTCATCAGACCCTCCGGAGTCCCAGGACACTGTGGCCTGTCTTCTGGACTCCATCCTCATGCGTTCTTCTTGCTGAGCCTTCTCTTCCTCCAGGATTGTGCTAGAGAGACAACACATTGTCTTAGGGGAGCTGACAATCAGAGTTAGCACACACTAGACCCCACCCTGAGTTATCTAAGGAATACCAGTTGGCTAACAGTAGATGATAACAATAAAGAAAGGATCCTATAGACAGGGGAAAGAAGGATCAGGTTTCTAACTCTTCATGAAATGATTCTAGAATAGCCTTGGTCCAAATGGGCAAGTCCATTTAAAGCACAGCCATAGGTAAGAAAAAGACAGCTGGTAAGAAAAAGAAGTTGCAGAAAATGAAGGACAGGCCAAGAAGAAATGTTTGCATGCCAAACATCTGCTATTCTTGAGCAGAACGGAATTACCCTGAGAAATCCCACGCAGCATTTATCAAGCATATACATGTCTGAGGACAGATTCTTTTCACACATAATGTGATCACGCCAGCAGTTACGTGACCAATTAGAAATCTGGCCAATAATCACCCTAAATTGCTAAATATAATCTTCCTATCGTTCAGCTTAACCAGTGCTTTAACTGATCAGGAAAATAAGGAAAAAATGTGACAGTATTTACAAATGCTTCTGAAAATGCTACTTGCTTTAAGCTGGAAACCCCATAGTTGGTAACACTGCTACTTACCACTGCTTGACTACTCAGAAGCTATCTGAAGTCCCACATATGCTGCAGCCTCTGCAGTGACTGCTAGGCGGCTTCTTCATCTTGGCTGTTTGCCATCACATAAACCCCTCAGAATGCAGCCAAAGTGAAACTCTGCTAGTTTCCCATTCCACACAGAAGCCCCAGGGCTCAGCCGGCAGCAGGTCTTTGAAACCTTCGTCCTAACTATGGCAAACAGCTCTTCCTACATTCCTACAGCTCTAGAGTTCTAATAATGACGCTCATTCAAAGTTTCTGGTCTCCTGGTAGATAGTGTGCAGTAAACAACCACCCAGAATTACTCAGGAAAGAGTGACATCAGTGCACCAGACTCTTTCTAGTCTGGGAATTTGCTCAACTGTTTAAAAAGACATTCCTGCTTGGTTGGAGGCTAGTGTGTGCTGTTGTTTCTCACACAACTCAACTTACACAGTCACCTTCTGAGTCAGGAAAAGAGACAAAATTTATTTCGTAACTGCCCCAAGTCAGTGAACCATCACTACAGATGTTAAGACTTTTTTTTACCCCCAAACAAAAGGGAGTGTCTGCCTCAAGAAATGATCACATCAGCATTTTACATAAAAGCTTTTAGTCAAAAGTCCTACTCCATTCTCAAGATACGGTTTTGGTTTCTTTCTTGCTCCGGTTAGGTGATCATGGCTCAGCAAACACCCCAAAACTTTTCATAGCATTTAAAAATTGTGCTGCAACCTTGACAAACAGACAAGATGCTCACTGGGTGCCAGAACTGTTGGGAACCTGGTCCCATGTGCCAGGCCCAGGTGAGGCCAAGTAAGTGGTGCAGGGAAGTTTGGGGCCAGGTCTGGGGAAGGGGCACAGGGGTGCCGACAGGGCCACTCTCTCTGCCCTGCCTCTCCAATCAGAAGAGCCCTCCCCTCAGCTGCTGGGAGGATTAAGGGAGATGGTGGCTGGTGAGAGCATCTGCTGTAAATGTTAGTTGTCATCAATGGGTATTTCTAATGGCATTTATTTGAGGGCTGCTCATTCAGCAAGTATTTGGTAACTTGCTAAGGTGTTTGAGGTGCTTTGTCTAGGAGAAAACAAATGCTCAAAACCTTGAAACAGGGCCAGGCAAGTTGGCTTATACCTGTAATCCCAGCACTCCGGGAAGCTGAGGTGGGAGGACTGCCTGAGCCCAGAAGTTCAAGACCAGTCTGGGCAATATAGCAAGATCCCATCTCTATAAAA
>NW_016107599.1:2287889-2305332 GCF_001604975.1 Cebus imitator
TAAAGGAGATTGAGTGGCACTACATTGCTCAGGCAAGTCCTGAACTCCTGGGCTCCAGAGTAGCTGGGACTACAGGCTTACACCATCACGCCTGTGCCAATATTTCAAATGAGTTAAAATCCAAGTAGAGCTTGAGATACAAAGGAGCAACCATGTCTTTTCACAAATCCATCTAATTACCTATGAAGTGTTAACAAGACAACTATTAAGACTGGCCATCAATCAAACCAACGAGAATATGCCTGCTAAAACAGACACTAATACACAATGTCTTTGAACTTGACAAATATAAAGACATTGCAACTTTAAGGAATAGAAGTTGATACTTTGATAGGCGCTAATACAGCTTCACCTGGTCCTGATCATTTACCAATGAAAATGTGGGAAGGTATATATTAACTTTCTAGATTATAAAACGCCAGTAAATCCACACCTCAAAAGGCTGCTAAAGGAGTTAAAAATATGTATTTCTCAGAGCTGGGGAATGTGCACACACAGATGGGTACTACCATTGCTTTTAAAAGTGAAGTGATTAATCTCGCTTCATTGCCCTTCTTCCTCTTCTACACCCCATCTTCCTTTATGTCCCAGTAAGTTCTCTGAACTCACTATGCTCTCCCATGCCTCTTTATGTTGTGTCTCTTGCCTGCAACAACTTTCTCTCCTTTATCTGGCCAACCCTTACTTGTATTTCAAGTGTCAAATAGTAGTTCCTCTAGAAAATCTTCCCTGAAGCTCCTTCCTCCCTTTAGGCTGAGTTACATCACTCCCCTACTCTTTTCCAAAGCAACTAGTGCCTAACTTGCTCTTAACTCTTGCCAAAAGACATTGTAAATATCTGTTTGCTTGTGTTTCCCATTAGGCCAAGAGTTGTTACCTGAAGGCCCATTTTCAAATGCTCAGAATTAGCACAGACCCTGAAGCATAATATGCATTAATAAGCGACAGGTATGCTGGACACGGTGGCTCATGCCTGTAATCATAGCACCTTGGGAGGCCGAGGTGGGTGGATCACAAGGTCAAGAGATGGAGCCCATCCTGGCCAGCATGGTGAAACCCCATCTCTACTAAAAATACAAAAATTAGTTGGGCATAGTGGCGTGCACCTGTGGTCCCAGCTACTCGAGAGGCTGAAGCAGGAAAACTGCTTGAACCCGGGAGGCAGAGGTTGCAATGAGCCAAGATTGCGCCACTGCATTCCAGCTTGGCGACAGAGCAAGACTCCGTCTCTGAATGAATCAATGGTAAATGGGTGAATAAAGCTCTATCAGTGGAGCAAGTCTACTGACTAGTGAAGAGCACATGATTAAGCTTCCTGTTCTCTTTTTAAGTTTATTTTTATTTTTGTAGAGGCAAGGGTTTGCTATTACTGCCCAGGCTGGCCTCAAACTCCCTGGCTCAAGCAGCCCTCCTGCTTTGGCCTCCCAAAGTGCTGGGATTATAGGTGTTAGCCGCTGTGCCCAGCCAATTTTTTTTTCTTTTTATGAGACAGGGCCTCACCCTGTAGCCCAGGCTGGAGTTCAGTGGTACAATCACTCCTGGACTCAAGTATTCCTCCCACCTCAGCCCTCTGAGTAGCTGGGACTACACACGCATCATGAGGCCCGGCTGATTCTTTTTTATTTATTTATTTTTTCTGAGACGAAGTCTCACCCTGTTACCCAGGCTGGAGTGCAGTGGCACAACCTCAGCTCACTGCAACCTCTGCCTCCCGGGTCCATGCGATTCTCCTGCTTCAGCCTCCCGAGTAGCTGGGACCACAGGTGCGTGTCACGATACTTGGCTAATTTTTTGAATTTTTAGTAGAGGCGGAGTTTCACTGTGTTAGCCAGGATGGTCTTGATCTCCTGACCTTGTGATCTGCCCTCTTCGGCCTCCCAAACTGCTGGGATTACAGCTGTGAGCCACCACGCCTGGCCCGATTCTTCTTTATTTTTTGTAACAATTAAATAAATAAAAATCTCACTATATTACCCAGGCTAATCTTGAACTCCTGGGGTAGAGAGATCCTCCTGTCTCAGCCTCTCAAAGTACTGGGATTATAGTTGTGAGCCACTGTGCCCAGCCTGTTCTCTCAACTGGCCAAAACAGGAAAGGACTTGCAGGCAACTTTTTTCAAGATGGTTACTGAGAGAAGGAGACCAATCAGAGACCAAGGGCAAAGAAGGCCTAGGTGGCCTGGGAGAGAAGCACACCCCTGGTATTGGATACAATGAGTTCTAAATTTCTCTTCCAGGAATCAGTATGTCAGTATGTTCAGCTCTCTTATTCTTTAATTCTCTATTTTTAAAGTTTAACTTCCTTGTAATTCCAGTAAATAACCTTCTCCACTGGTTCTAATCAGTAGTTCACATCTGTTCCCCCTCCCGCCAGCTCCATCCTGACTCATCCAGGTCACCTACGAGACCCTGGCTACCTGCTCTGACCTGCCCGTAACAGTCCTTCCTGCCAAAACACCCACGCTGCCACTCCGGCTTGCACCCCTGCTCTTTTTAAAACAGCCCATTGGGAGTAGTCTAGCTTGTGCGGTCTAACCCTAGCCAATAGGGGAACAACACAGCAGTAGGCACAACCCCCATCAGGCATAAGTACCCCTTTCCCCCTTGTCCAAGCCTGCAGCGGCCATCACTGCTCCATCTGTGCACTGCACCCTTCTACAGAAGTAAACGGCCTTGCTGGGAGGATTTATCTTCGAGTGTTATTTCTTTTGCAGCATCAAAATTTTACTTATAACACTGGTTAGTGGTTTTACAGTGCCCTGTTCTCTATCACTTGACCCTGAAAGATAAACACCATAACCTCAGTCAGAATTTCTTAAAAGTTTTAGTTTTAAACAGATAAAAAGTCCATAAAAATCAAGAAAAAAAACTGAGAAAAACAGTGTCTTTTCTCCTACTCCTTCAAATAATTAAAATGCAGGCAAACTAAGAGAAGACTAAGTGAGACATATTATTTAAGGCAATAAGAACTCTATTTTAAATGGGTTCTCTTCAGACAACTTTATTTCACACAGATTGTTTTGTGAAAAGGGCCACTCTGATCTTAAAGCTACTTACTGTTTCCCCCAAGAATCTCTAAAAAGTCCCTGTGAAGTCCCTTGTCTGAAGGAGACCCTCTCAGGCTCCATTTACCTTGATTTTTCTAACCACATACACTTCCCCTATTCTCTGATCTAGTGAATTTACTGTCTGAATGTTTCATTTCAGCCCTTAATCACATATTGCCATGTTGTGGGATTTAGGTTGTAAGCTCCCTACAGTTGTCAGACAGGAATCTAATTTCTCCTGTAAGCTAAATATCACTTGCATATTATAGGCACTTCAATATTTCTTTAATTAAACATGCCAGACTTGTTCCTCAAAGAACATAATGACAACTGGAAAGCAAGTTCCTTCAATTTCACTACTTCATTCTCATACCAAAAATAGCACGTCAAAAGGCTTCTGAGAAACCATAATTTGCTGCTCAGAGTAATCAAGAATATAAATAACTCATAAAAATATCTGTTTTTACAATGGGAAGACTAGTCCATAGATGGAGTAAGAGGGCACAAGGAGACAGTACTGAACTTTTCTCTTTACAGCTGTTGAAGCATCCAGAATAACACATTAGAATGTGCAGAGTATCAAGGAGGTCAAATTGAAGCATATTTTCCCAAACTACAAATATTTTTAGTAGCAATACATTCCATCTGAAAGCTCTTAGCTGCCTAATGTGAACTGGCAACAAATGAGCCCTTATGTTTTTCCCAGAATGGTAGTTTTGAAGTCTCAAATTTGCAAATAGATGGAACAATCAAAGCTGAGACTTGCCATTTAACAAACATTAGCACAACTGATAACTACACTTTGTTGATCCATGAGCACCACTGAGGAACAGAATACTGAAGAGGAGAAAGGAGTACTTTATTTAGTGTTAGTTTTATTTTATTTTTTACTTCTCTTACTTTAAAATCATTGAAGTGATCAATTTACAGTAAAAGGACATAAAAACAGTTGCTCTGATTTTCTTTTTTTGGCATGCAACACTCCCTATGCAACTTGGTCTCACAACCTCCCTGAGCCAGTGTGGAGGGGTTTTATTAAATTTCCCCTCTAGAGCAACAAAATGTGATTTCACGCATAAGGTATTTTAATGGTGAGCAAGAAAGTGGTCCTTCATTTCCAGTATAGAGCTAAGACACAAAAACACATCCCAAAGTGCTGAGATTACAGGTGTGAGCCATCGCGCCCCAGCCAAAATTAGTTCTGTACTTTTACCTGCCTTATTTACCACTAGGAAAGAACTGCGTTTTTGTCTTCATTTCTGTAATATTTTTCCTGAGATTGACTATACTACTAACTTTTCTCTTTGCAAATACAAAACATTTCTCCTTTCAAATGTAATAAATACTTTCTGCTTTGTTAAATATGGGAAGAATACCTTTCTTTAAAAGATTAGATTTTGATCACCTAAACAAAGGAAGGACATAATAAAATTTCCTTTGGACATAACATCAGTCTGGATTTGTAGTTATTTAAGTTAATCTGGAAAATACCCAGAGAAAGAGCAGCAATAAATCTGAAAGAAAAAAAAGTCAAGCAGGAACTGGCTTGTTTTGGCAAGTTCATGGGAATACTAGTTTTGAAACATGATCTCTTATAATTAGCCAATGCTGCCTCACCACAAAGGAATGGAATTGACCTTTTAAAAACAAAACAAGAAAAAAAAAACCCTGCAGTCTTTGCAGAAAACAAGTCTGGAGGCTTGAGATGAGGCGAGGATGGCATATCTGGAAGCAGCTGACCCAGTGGCTAAAGGCCATAATCGCAGCGTTACTGCTTATGCCTCTGCTCTTTTTCTCTTTTCTCATAAGCAGTAACGCTGGAGATTATGGCCAATAGTGGCCAGTGGTGTCCTGGACATGTAGCCTCATGGATATATTGAAATCGTATTTCTCTCTTATTGTTTCTCCAACTGCAGTAAATAAAGCCTTTTGTTTGGTTGTTGTGCTCTATCAATCTCAAAGGTATTTTTAAAAAACCCAATATCCACTTAAATTGTACTTTTATTTTTTTCTATTTTTTGAATTGGGGTTTTGCTCTATCACTCAGGCTGGAGTGCAGTGGCTCAATCATGGCTCACTGCAGCCTTGGCCTCCTGGGCTCAAAGTGATCCTCCCATCTCAGCCTCCTGAGTTGCTGAGATTACAGGCATGAGCCACTGCAAATGTTACTTTAAAACATGAACACCTTTTTCTGTTTCTGCTACATGTGAATAGCCTTTATTTGCCCAACCCACTTGAAGATAGGAACTATACACTCTGGATATAAGAAACAACTATGACAGCATGGGAGAGCAACCATAGGCAGCCATTTTCTGGAAGGAACTGTCATGAGAAGGAAGAAAATGGCCCTGGGTGGGTCCCCACTTTATAATGGCCATTAGTGAGAGGGCAGGCCCCAGTGTTATTGGCTTGAATAACCAGAGAAATGAGTTTGGAGCAACCACAGCTAGTGAAAAGGTAATCGCAAAAAGTGAGGGGAGAAATCCCAGAATGAAGGCAGCCAGAGGAGTGCTTCGAATTCTGAGTATTTATTCTGCACAAATCTCTGGCTGACCCTGGAACCATGCGCACACAGCACAGACTCCAAGCAGCCCAGCTAAGGTTAAAATAATTGAAGAGATTTGCACCGCTGCTCACAAGTGGAAAGAGGTTCTGCAATCTGACCATCAGTCACAATGTCTAAGATATAATCTAAGATTTCTTGATATATAAATAAACATAATAAACATAAAAAAGTAACCCATTCTCAAGAGGAAAAAAAATTTAAAGGAGGCTGATTCCAAAGATGGCTCGGATGTCGAAATTAGCAAGCAAGGATTTAAAAGAAGCTATTATATTCAAGGACATAAAGAAAATTTATTCATAATAGATGAAATGATAGGAAATGGCAGCAGAGAAACAGAATACAAAAAAAAAAAAAGAGCCAAACAAAAATTCTATAACCAAAAAATATAGTATATGAAATAAAATCTCCATGGGATGAATTTGGTAGGATGGGGATGACAGAAAGGGACTCAGGGTACCAGAAGCTAACTCAATAAAAACGATCCAATCTGAAGTGGGAAAGGTCAGGAATGGGGGGGGGGCAAGGAGGAGGAGGGAGGTGAAAGTGGAGGTGACAACAACAAGAGCTTCTGGGACTCAGCCTGAAGGACATCATTAGAAGTCTTAACACATACACAACTGGAATCTCAGAAGAAGAGAGGGAAAATAGAACAGAAAGATGTATCTGAAGAAGTAATAATCAAAATTTTTCTAAATTTTCTAAAAGGTATGTTTATAGATTCAAGAGGCTCAGCAAATCCCAAACAATGAATATGAAGAAAGCCACATCCAAAAGCATCCTACTTAAACTGCTGAAAATCAAACAAAGAAAATCATGAAATCTGCCAGAGAAAAATGACACATGGCACACAAAGTAACAACTGAACGGCCAGTGAGTTCTCATGAAGCATAACAGAACAGAAGACTGTAAAAGAACATCTCTAAAGTGTTGGGGAAAAAAAATTACAACTGTCAACCCTAAATTCCTATCAACAAAATTAAGTTCAATTCACTTTTAGATAATATGAAACTAATAGAATTCACCACCAACTGATCTGCACCACAAGAAATGCTAAAAAAGTTCTTCATCTGGTGGAAAACCAAATGGAAATAAGCTCTTCAGAAGAATGATGCACTGTATGAAGTTAAATATACAGGAGCTTCCCTACTTTCTTTAAAATGGTATTTAAGACAAAAATTATAATCTAATTTTGTGCAGTTAATGACATATGTGAATGAAACACGCATGACAACTTCAGCATAATGTGCCAAGGTGGTGGTGGCAAACAAACATTCCTGCTGGCAAAGTTTCTACATTCTACATGAAGTACAATGATTAAGTAAACTATGAAAAGTTAGATGTATACTATAATCCCCAAGCAAACACTAAAACATAATACAAAAGGTATTGCTAAAATGTAAGTTTGGGAAAAAGGTTAATAGAGAAAAAGAGAGGTAAGTTATTGGTTTCAACGTGCCAAATTGTGCAAAGACAGAAGTACAATAGAGATACATGAGTGAGAACCAATGAGGGATAAGAACTGTTGTTAGACATGAAGCAGCTAAGATATAACTTTCAGTAGAAACAATTTATATTAAATTCCTATTAAATTCAGGTTTGCAATTTGCTTTTTATTACTGGGAAGACTGAGGGTCAAAAGAGAACCCAAACAAAAAACTCTTCAAGTTCTGACGTTGTGAACATTTTAACTGTATATATAGCTATCGTTGTGAAACAGATTACTCTTCTAGATAATATCTAGACCCAATAGGATAGCAATGTGAAAAAAAGTTCTGGTATAATGGCTAAGGAAGAATTGTTTTGGAAGCAAATACAAAATCACTTAAAAAAAAACACAGAGTAGTACAAGCAATTTCATGTCATTAATCAAACCTAGAACTTTTAACTTAAATCAAACCTAGAACTTCAAAAAGAGGTATTTGCTTATCATGAGCTACAGACACGGTTATTTGTTTGAAACGAAGTTTCACTCTTGTTGCATAGGCTGGAGTGCAGTGGTGTTGGGCAACTTACTAAGTTTCATGTTGTGGGGTAACTGACAAATCAAAACAGGTTAAACTTGTTTAAGATGCTGTTCACAGGTTAATACTTTAAAAATTCATATCTCTATAATGCATTTATAAAATATCAAAAAGATGTGCTTGGTATTTTGATACCAAGTACATTGGCATTCTTATTATGTGAATAATAATAGCTAACACTCATTCAAATCTCACAAGAACCCTAAAAGGTAGCTGCTGAGCAGAAAGAGTTATTACACCTTTTAGAAAAGTAGAGAAAGAGGGCCAGGTGTGGTGGCTCATGCCTGTAATCCCAGCACTTTGGGAGGCCAAGGAGGGCAGATCACTTGAGGTCAGAAATTTAAGACCAGCCTGGGCAACAGGGTAAAATCTCTTCACTACTACTAAAAACACAAAAAAATTAGCGGGGCACAGCGGTGTGCAACTGTAATCTCAGCTACTCGGGAGGCTGAGGCAAGGGAACTGCTTGAACTCAGGAGGTAGAGGTTGCAGTAAGCAGAGATTGTGCCACTGCACTCTAGCCTAGGTGACAGTGTGAGACTCTGTCTCAAAAAAAAAGAGTAGAGAAAGAAAAGTTCCCCAGGGATAGTAAGTGGTGGGGCCAGGATTCAAACTGAGATCTGTCATTCCAAAGCTCGTATTTCTGCATGATTCTTTTACTACTTAAAATTAAATACAAATAACTATATTTTTAAAGAATGTCTAACTATAACCAATAACTTTTCTGTACTACTCTAAGATCACCAGATCCCTTCTGGATTGTTAGAAAAAGCTTTGGACATGGGTTATCTGTTTGAAATGGAGTTTTGCTTTTGTTGCCCGGGCTAGAGTGCAATGGTATGATCTCGGCTCACTGCGACCTCTGCCGCCTGGGTTCATGCGATTCTCCTGCCTCAGCCTCCCAAGTAGCTGGGATTCATAGGCATCTGCTGCCATGTCCAGCTATTTTTTTATTTTTAGCAGAGATGAGTTTCATCACGTTGGTCAGGCTGGTCTTGAACTCCTGACCTCTGGTGATCCACCTGCCTTAGCCTCCCAAAGTGCTGGGATTATAAGTATGAGCCACTGCACCCGGCCAGATTATTTAATCTTGAGAATATGGGTAGTATTTGTGATCCTGCTCTTACAAGGGAGGCTTAGTAACTTGCCGAAGGTCACACAACCTTTTAAACATTCTTTGAAAAATTTATGCAAGCACACATGCCCATTTACTCTAAAGGTGTTGCTATAATAGCTTGAACTGGTAGTCTCACAGATCAACTGAAGCAAAACACGACAGCAAAAGGTTAAGGCAAGTAACTAAAAACTGAAAGCCAAAAGAATCACACACACACAAATCAAAAACCCCAAAACAAAAACTTACATCACTACTGAGTGAAAGCTCTGTATATAAGATCAGTTCCCCGCAGGCTCTCTGGATGACCCTATGCCATGGCTTGGCTCGGATCTACTTGAAGTCAACTCTGGGTGACTTGTTCAAAACTTCCAAACCTGCTCCCCACTCTATGTGAAATTATTGTGTTCCACAGCAGCAAAATGCAACACACTCAAGATATGCCAATGAGACAAGTAAAGCCAGTAGGAAGATACCTTGAAAGTACATTTTGTCCCTCTCAAAGCCTGTGGCTAGGGCCTCTGTGCATCTGCTAGTGATGCTACCATTCCTTTTAAGGACTTTGGTTGACACTCAAACAATGTAAGAAAACCAGCTGCAGGAATTCTCTGTAATAGCATTTTTTTTCTTTCTTCTTTTTCCTTTTTAACTTATCAATATTAACAGCCTGCTCACCAGTCCAAATCATAAGATGGCAGGCATACTTAATGACTTCTAGCCAATAAACATCAAGGCAGTCAGTAGTGCATGACAGTTCATAGTTCAAGCTCTGGACTCAGGTGGACCTGCCTTGAATTCCAGTTGTGTCCTTTGATCAGATGCCTAACCACACAGTTTCAGTCTCATCATCGTAAACTGACAATGAAGATACTACTTATCAGATGCCTAACCACACAGTTTCAGTCTCATCATCGTAAACTGACAATGAAGATACTACTTATGTGTTCCAGGACTGTGAAGATTTAAGGTGAAATAATGTATGAAAGTTCATGGGACAATGCCTGCCAACAGAAATTGCTCTGTAACTACTAGTGATTTCAATGTTATAAAACTAGAAGAGCTAACTGTAGAGGATGGAGACTTGCTAACAACACACAAGGTACTTGTTCTAAACATATTTCTAAAAAGTTTGATGAAAGACCAGTTCAAAATCATAGACTGCTTTCCAAGGTGATAAGACTGGTGTTCTTTGGAACATAAAGCATCAGGTAAATCTGTTTACACACCACTTACTATATCCTCCACTTCACAGAGCTATATTCTTGATAGCCCCAAATTAGAAGTATACAAACTTCCACCAACGGTGGCATAAACTATGGTATGTTGACAAATGGAACACTACACAATGATGAGAATTAAATATAACTACATGGAAACTATGGATTATCTCACAAACTGATGAGTAAAATAAATTATATATATATAAAGTAAGTACTGACTGATACCATTTACATGATGTTCAAAAACGGGCAGAATCAATCTATGTTCAGGATAGGGTTTACCCTTGGAGGGCAAACAGTGATTGGAAAGGGACATGCGGAAAGTTTCTGGGGTACTGGTAGTGTTTTCATTTTGAATGCTGGTGACAGGTGGTATCCAATTTGTGGAAATCCAGTAAGCTGTCACTTCTTGGTGTGTTTATTATACATTAATAAAAAGTTTAAAAATACACAAAAATCATAACACAAAATTTTAAAGTGATAATTGTTTATTGCTCTAATTTGCATAATATAGATTTAACAAATTTAATATTAACCTAAAATATTTTTCTAGTCTGAAATAAAGCTGATATTCTTTTTTTAAATAGTGGTACCAATATCTTAGTCAAGAAGAGTACTGCTGGGACATATTATTTTTGAACATAAGCTGCAAAAGGGCAAATACTAAAGCTGCTTATTATGGTTTCCCTGTCATAGTACCTAACAAAGAATTAACTGAATTAACTGCCTTTTCACTCAAAAATATTTTGTGCACTCTTATAACCCAACTGTCATAAAGCAGATGAATACTAGACTATGTATTGTGAGAAAATTTCACTTGATCAATTAGAAGTATTTCTATTGAGGAACTTTTTACACTTGACAATGGGCCACTTGCAGGTTAATCTCATTCTACTTCTCAGTGAATTCATACCTATAAGTAAACAGGACGTAGGAAGGAGAGGTTCCTTGAGTAACAGATGTCACCTCACCAAAGTATGATCAAGGTAATTCTCCTACGAGTTAGCCTAACAAGCCTCATACCAAAAGTCACTTTTCAACTAATATAGTCAAAAACTAATATACAAGGCTGGCCATGGTGGTTCATGCCTGTAATCTCAGCACTCTGAAACGCCAAGATGGGCGGATTGCTTGAGCTCAGGAGTTTGAGACCAGCCTGGGCAACATGGCAAAACCCCATCTCTACCAAAAATACAAAAAAATTAGCTGGGTGTGGTGGTGTGGTGTGCATGCCTGCAGTCCCAGCTATTTGGGAGGCTAAGGTTAGCAAACCACTCGGGCAGGGGAGGTGGAGGTTGCAGGCAGCTGAGATGGTGCTACTGCACTCTAGCCTGGGCAACAGAGGAGACTCTGTCTCAAAAAAATGAAACACACACACACACACACACACACACACACACACACACACACTTTTTCTCTCCAGTTAAAGGTGAGAGGAATCCTACAGTAATTTGATTCTACTTGCAAATATTCTTTTGAGGTAGAGAAGGAAAATTCTTTTGAGGTCAAGAAGAAGAATGGGATTTGGTAACATTTTTAACTACCATGGTGTGGGAAAGGGCTATCTAAACTTATTTCTCTGTTAAAATCCTGGAAATAATACAAATTTTGGAAAAAATTAATGAAATAACCTATTTAGTTATCATGATACATTGTTATATGTAAATGTCCAAGTAAGCAATTACATTATAAAGTTACATTTTATAATATAAAATGCTGGCCTATGTGGTAGCCCAATTATAAATGTTCAAAATGCAGTTAAACACCATTTCTAAAACAAAACAACGCAGAATAAATGAATGCTCAATTACCCGTGCTAGTAGTACATAAGAAGATACCCATAAATTATACTAGGGCTATATATTTAAAGTAATTATATGTAGTTCTAAAAATATGTCTTGGATGGTTTTTGGAGATAATTTACCTCAGTGGAGCATTCCTTAATGTTAAGAATCACTCATATGTTCTAAGACATGAGTTCAGTGCCTGGGTGACCCTTCCTGTATTTAGCTAGCTAGGCTCCTGGCCTGGAGGTACGGGCAACACCAAGGTGAGTATGACCATCCCTGTCCTCAAGGAGCTTCAGTCTAGTAGGGGATGAGACATACTAGACTGTGAGCTCCTCGAGGGCAGGAAAAGTGTTATAGTCATCTTTGCCCCAGTGACTAGCACCAGGCTCAGCTACTGTAGGTGCTCAACAGTGTTTATCGAACTGAATTGAACATGAGTTGCAGCCATCTATGGCAGCATAGAGTAAGCCTGACAAGAAAAACAAAGAGCTTTGGAGCCTCAGAGGGTGGAGGCTAGTCAGCTGTGAAGTCAAAAAAGACCCAGTGCGCCAAAGAAGCCAAGAAAGACGGGTAGGACCTCCCCATGTGGAGGAGGAGGCACTCTGGGTCAAGAGGGGTTAGTTTAGCTACAGTGTATGAAAGGGATGGGAAGACACTCTCAGGCCATAATGAAATTAGGCCTAAATGTTACTGTGGAAGCCTTTACCCAAACATAAAAGGTAACAGAAACCCCCTGAAAGTTGTTTTGACAGGGGAGTTATTTTTCCCGTGACAGTTCAAGAAGACTGACTAAGCTGGTCATGCCAGACAGATGGGAGAAGAACGCAGAATGGGGGATGTGGGGTGGGCAGAAGGAGTAAAGCATGACTCCAAAATGGTATTGAAGATAAAGACGCTATTCCAACCTGGAGGAAGTGAGGTGGAAGGGCTGGCTTAGAGGAGAATGTAACAGCTTTGCTTTCTGGATAAACATGATGCCCAGCCAGCAATTTAAAATGCAGATTTGGGACTTGAGCAAAGGGCAGGACCAGAACTACAGACAGAGAGAGGTGAGAAGCAAAGCCCTGTGAATGCGTCAGACATCCAGGAAGAGTACTAAGAGAAAATAAGAGGCTGAGAACAGAAATTTGGTTAATACTCAAAGTAATGTTGGAGAGATGGCAAGTCAGTGAGGTGCCAGGGAGGTGGGGTGATAGAACTGGTAGCGGAGAGGAATTATATCAAGGACAGGATCTGTCAAATTCTGAGGAAAGATCAAGAAGGAACAAATAGGAGCAAAACATGCAATAAAGCATGTCCAGGAACCAGCTTAACAGTGAGAAAATAGGCAATTAAGTTATATGAGAATTCATTAAGGAACTGAAGATTTTTAGCTTGAAGAAACTAAGAGGAGGTAAGAAAGTTGTTTAGAAGTACCCTGAAGGTCTACCATGTGAAAGGTAGAGCAGGGTTTTTCTTTGGGGACCTGGATAGTGGAACTAGACCAATGGGTGAGAGCTATAGGGACGAAGACCAAGAGTGTGGCTGGTCTTTCCGACATGGTGCTCACTCTATTGTAATAACCAGTGATATCTCGGTCTTCACCACCAGACTTTAAACTCTCTGGGGGCAGGGACTGGGTCTTGTTCACTGTTGAATCCACAGAATCTAGCTCAGAATAACAAAGGTGCTTAGCAAATATTTTCAGACTGGATGAACCTTTTGTGCTTCTACCTATGGGTGTTAATAATTCTTCTTTGAAATACTCTCCTTAAAAAGGAATCCTGTCTAACAGGTTGAACTGCTTGAACATGTGGTGGAAGGCTGGGCTAGACTGTGAAAGCCTGGAACCTGTAGTTCATAATTTTTAGGTAAAAGACTAAAATACAGCATCAAAAACAAACCCATAAAAACTCACACAAAATCAAGGAAGTCCCTAAATGTGAAAACAGGTGACACAGCACACACAGAACTACGGTATTGTTTATATAATAAAGCTTTTCATGCCTATGTGGTATATTATAATATCATGTTTATTACAGTATTAAATCTGATTCTACACTCCAATTCAATTCAATTCAACAAATGATTATTGAGCACATATTATACGGTGCCAGGTCCTAAGCTTGGCACTGGGGGTACAGAAATCAGTAAGACACAATGATGCCCATCAAGAGCTCTGAGTCTAGTTGGAGACACAGGCAAGCAAACAAGAACCTCTCCAGGCCAGGCAACAGGGTACAGTATGCACATGCTTACACTAATGTCCCTGTGTACTTCCTCCAGCGATTTTAACAGTGCCTGGCACAAAGTAGGAGCCACAAAATGGCACCTGAAGGAGCAATGGATGTTTTAAATATAAAAACAGAAGTATTCAAAGGTGCCAAAGGAATAACTATCTCTTTGGGAGCAGGGTTGATTAGGAAGGTTTCCTGAAGCACGTAACATCTGAGCTGGGTTCTGAAAACTGAATAGGAGTTTGTAGGTGGCAAAGGTCAGGAAAGGCATTTCTGTGAGTGAAGACGGCACGTGAAAAGGCAGTGAGGTGTGTTAGGCGCATTTTAAGTAGGTGTTGCTGGATCACAGTGTTAGGGGATGAAGATGAAGGGTTGTGTTACATGAGACTGGAGAGGTAAGTAGGGACTAAGATATTATGGGTCTTGTAAGCGATGCTAAGTCAGAAGCTAGGGGAGAGACATATGACTATAACTGTATCTTTATTAAAAATTTTAAATATGTAATTTACTTAAGACTCTAGCAAGGTAAAAAGAAATGCAAATCAATTTTAAAAGTAATTGCATTTGAACAAAAATAGTTTGGACTTAGACATATTGATATAATGACCTTAAAATGCTATTACTGCGAGGAAGAGAAGCAGTGCCCCCACCCCCAGGCCCTTTCTTCCACCAACTCCTACCTGAGCTGAGCTTTAAGTTCAGTAAACCTGGGCCGCCTGCTGGGGTCATAGGCCCAGCATTTCGTCATAAGGCTGTAGAGGGTAGGAGGACAATTTGGAGGCATTGGTAGTCTTTCCCCATTTTCAATTCGACCGATTACATCATTGTTCTTCACTCCTTGAAAAGGCTTCACACCATGCATCAGTATCTCCCACATACATACACCTGTGAGTGGGAATGAAAACACAACAGTGAGCTCAGTATGAAGAGTGTAACTCCCAGGTTCCAGGAATATTGTTATTCCAGGCACTAGAGTACCAGCTGGGAGATACTGGGCAAATTATCCACCAAAGCAGCATTATATTAACTCTAGCATAAAATAAGAATAACCTAACCATTTAATATGATGGAAATAATAAAATGTTGAATTATCATCAAGGAAAATGCTGTAATTTTTCTCAGAGGGTTATTTCTCTAGAAATCTTGTATGAGAAAATGGCACTTCATGGCTTAACGAACTAATTCAAAAAATGCTGAATTCTAGACTTCACCCCACTTCGGTCTGACCTGTTTTTAATTAGAGCAGCTGACCTGACACCTAATAAAGAAAATCTGCTGGTCGCGGCAGCTCATGCCTGTAATCCCAGCACTTTGGGAGGCCGTGGCAAGAGGATCACGACGTCAGGAGATCGAGACCATTCTCGCTAACATGGTGAAACCCCGTCTCTATTAAAAACACAAAAAAACTAGCCAGATGTGGTGAAGCACAGCTGTAGTCCCAGCTACTCGGGAGGCTGAGGCAGGAGAGTCGCTTGAACCCAGGAGCTGAGGTTGCAGTGAGCCAAGATTGCGCCATTGCACTCCAGTCTGGGTGACAGAGCAAGACTGTCTCCAAAAAAAGAAAATTCTAGTTAAGTCTTATGCTTTTGGAAAACTCACATTCCTTAAAATGTTTCCTTTAACAAGGTTGGCTTCATTTTGTCTAGAGTGCATAAAGGCATCATTATCTGGTTTATTCATGGACTGGTCACTGTTTTCCCCCAGGAAAGGATGTGAACTTATTTGGGCTTCAAGTCATCTTGTCTATAAATGCCACAGTACGACCTTGAAAAGTTTAAGTGCACTCTACCCTTGGGAAATCAAATACTTTCTCAGCACTTCTGAATAATTCTTAAGAATTCACCTTTAGGGTGGGATAAAGAAAATGTAGCAGATATATGCCATAGAATACTATGTAGGCATAAAAGGATGAAACCATGTCCTTTGCAGCACCATGGAAACAACTGAAAGACACTTTATGAGGTGAATTAATGCAGAAACAGAAACTAAACACCACATGTTCTCACTTGCGAGTGGGAGCTAAACACTGGATACATATGGACATGAAGATGGGAAGAAAAGACACCGGGGAATAAAAGAGCGGGGAGGGAAGATGGCAGGTAACAGTTGAAAAACTATCCATCGGATACTATGTTCACTATTTGGGTGACAGGTTCAGTTGGAGCCCAAACCTTAGCACTGTGCAACATATCCATGTGACAAATCTGCACATGGACCCTCTGAATCTAAAATTAAAAAAATTCACCCTTAAAACAAACAAAAACCTGTAAAACTGGCAATGACCATATAATGCAATGGAAAGGAAATGGAGAGAACTGGCTGATGTAAAGGGCGGATGTTTTCTCCTGGTGCCTTATCATCGCTGCTTTGCACTTAGCCATTCTGGGATTCCTGCTACCGATGGAACACGCCAAAAACGTGCCTTTACCTTCCCCACGAGCTATGTTCTTTGTAGGTACATATGCAATGTAGTTCTTTATAATGCTTTTCCTGCTTCTCCCCTGGGAAAAGTTTTTGTCATTTCAAATCTACTTCTATCGTAAAACAATGTAAAACTGATGCCTCAAAGAGAGGAACCGTGACTTTATTTTTGCATCTTCAATACCTAGAATGAAATCTGCCTCAAAGGAAGCAAGGCAAATTACCATCTTGATGTGAATTACATTCTGAACTTAGCCAAAACAGGAGCACCCAGATACATAAAGCAAGGTCTTAATGATCTACAAAGAGACTTAGACTCCCACACAATAACAGTGGGAGACTTTAGCACTCCACTGTCACTATTAGACAGATCAACGAGACAGAAAATTAACAAGGATATCCAGGACTTGAACTCAGACCTGGACCAAGCGAACCTAAGTGACATCTACACAACTCTCCACCTCGAATCAACAGAATATACATTTTTCTCAGTACCACATTGCCCTTAATCTAAAATTGACCATGTAATTGGAAGTAAATAACTCCTCAGCCAATGCAAAAGAACAGAAATCATAACAAACAGTCTCTCAGACCACAGTGCAATCAAACTAGAACTCAGGATTAAGAAACTCACTCAAAACCGCACAACGATGTGGAAACTGAACAATGTGCTCCTGAATGACTACTGGATAAATAATGAAATGAAGGTAGAAGTAAAGATGTTCTTCAAAACCAATGAGAATCAAGACACAACATACCAGAATCTCTGGGACATATTTAAAGCAGTGTCTAGAGGGAAATTTACAGCACTAAGTGCCCACATGAGAAACAGGGAAAGATCTAAAATCGACACCCTAATGTTACAATTAAAAGAACTAGAGGAGGGCCGGGCACGGTGGCTCACGCCTGTAATCCCAGCACTTTGGGAGGCTGAGGCAGGTGGATCACAAGGTCAAGAGATCGAGACCATCCTGGTCAACATGGTGAAACCCCGTCTCTACTAAAAATACAAAAAATCAGCTGGGCATGGTGGCACGTGCCTGTAATCC
>NW_016107599.1:2305472-2391573 GCF_001604975.1 Cebus imitator
AAAAAAAAGAACTAGAGGAGCAAGACCAAACAAATTCAAAAGCTAGCAGAAGTTAAGAAATAACTAGGGTCAGAGAAGAACTGAAGAAGACAGAGACACAAAAAACCCTTTAAAAAAAATCAATAAACCCAGGAGCTGTTTTTTGTGAAGATCAACAAAATCATAAACCGCTAGCCAGACTAATGAAAAGAGAGAAGAATCAAATATATGCAACAAAAAATGATAAATGGGATATCACCACTGATCCCACAGAAATACAAACTACCATCAGAGATTATTACAAACACCTCTATGCACATACACCAGTAAATCTAGAAGAAACAGATAAATTCCTGGACACTTACACCCTCCCAAGACTAAACCAGGAAGAGCTGAATCCCTGAATAGACCAATAACAAGGTCTGAAATTGAGGCAGCAATTAATAGCCTACCAACCAAAAAAGAGTGCAGGACCAGACGGGTTCACAGCCGAATTCTCCCAGAGGTACATTCCAAACAACACAAAAAGAGGAAATCCTCCCTAACTCGTTTTATGAGACCAATATCATCCTGATACCAAAACCTGGCAGAGACACAACTAAAAAAGAAAATTTCAGGCCAATATCCATGATAAACATTGATGTGAAAATCCCCAATAAAATACTGGCAAACCGAATCCAACAGCACATCAAAAAGTTTATCCATCACGATCAAGTCTGCTTCACCCCTGGGATGTAAGGCTGGCTCAACATATGCAAATCTATCAAGGATTAATCCATCACATCAACAGAACCAAATACAAAAACCACATAATTATCTCAACAGTTGCAGAGAAGGCCTTCGACAAAATTCAATAGCCCTTTATGATAAAAACTCTCAATAAACTAGCTATCAATGGAACGTATCTCAAAATAATAAGAGCTATTTATGACAAACCCGCAGCCAGTATCATACTGAATGGGCAAAACTGGAAGCATTTCCTTTGAAAACTGGCACAAGACAAGGATGCCCTCTCTCACCACTCCTATTCAACATAGTATTGGAAGTTCTGGCCAGAGCAATCAGGCAAGAAAAAGAAATAAAAGGTATTCAATTAGAAAAAGAGGAAGTAAAATTGTCTGTATTTGCAGACGACACGATGGTATATTTAGAAAACCCCATCGTCTCAGTCCAAAATCTCCTTAAGCAACTTCAGCAAAGTCTCAGGATACAAAATCAAGGCGCAAAAATCACAAGCATTCCTATACACCAATAACAGACAGAGAGCCAAATCATGAGTGAAGTCCCATTCACAACTGCTACAAAGAGAATACTTAGGAATACAACTTACAAGGGATGTGAAGGACCTCTTCAAGGAGAACTACAAATCACTGCTCAAGGAAGTAGAGAGGACACAAACTGATTAAAAAAACATTCCATGCTCATGGTTAGGAAGAATTGGTATCGTGAAAATGGCCATATTGCCTGAAGTAATTTATAGATTCAATGCTATCCCCATCAAGCTACCACTGACTTTCTTCACAGAATTGGAAAAAAATACCTTAAACTTCATGTGGAACCATAAAGGGCCCACATAGCCAAGACAAAGCAAACACACACACACACACACAGCTGGAGGCATCATGCTACCTGACTTCTAACTATACTATAAGGCTACAATAATCAAAACAGCATGGTACTGGGACCAAAACAGAGATATAGACCACTGGAACAGAACAGAGGCCTTGGAAGTAATGCCACACATCTACAGCCATCTGATCTTTGAATGTCCTGACAAAAACGAGCAATGGGGAAAGGATTCCTTATTTAATAAATGGCGTTTGGAAAATTGCCTAGCAATATGCAAGAAAGCTGAAACTGAATCCCTTCCTTACACTTTATACAAAAATTAACTCCAGATGGATTAAAGATTTAAACATAAGACCCAACACCATAAAAACCCTAGAAGAAAACCTAGGCAATACTATTCAGGACACAGGCATAGGCAAGGACCTCATTACTAAAACACCAAAACAATGGCAACAAAAGCCAAAATAGACAAATGGGGTCTAATTAAACAAAGAGCTTCTGCACAGCAAAAGAAACAATCATTAGGGTGATTGTTGCTGGCAACCAACAGAATGGGGAAAAATTTGTGCAATCTACCCATCTGACCAAGGGCTAATATCCAGAATCTACAAAGAATTTAAACAAATGCAAGAATAAAAAGAAGAACCCCATCAAAAAGTGGGCAAAGGATATGAACAGGCACTTCTCAAAAGAAGACATTTATGCAGTCAACAAACACATGAAAAAAAGCTCATCATCACCAGTCATTAGAAAAATGGAAATCAAAACCACAATGAGATATCATCTCGCACCACTTAGAATGGCGATCATTAAAAAATCAGGAGACAAAACAGATGCTGGAGAGGATGTAGAAAAATAGGAATGCTTTTACACTGTTGGTGGGAGTGTCAATTAGTTCAACTATTGTGGAAGACAGTGTGGTGATTCCTCAAGGATCTAGAACTAGAAATACCATTTGACCCAGCAATCCCATTACTGGGTATATACCCAAAGGGTTATAAATCTTTGTATTATAAAGACACATGCACACATATGTTTATTGCAGCACTGTTTACAATAGCAAAGACTTGGAACCAACCCAAATGCCCATCAATGATAGACTGGATAAAGCAAACGTGGCACATATATACCATGGAATACAATGTAACCAAAAAAATGATGAGTATTTATGTCCTTTGCAGGGACATGGATGAAGCTGGAAACCACCATTCTCAACAAACTGACACAAGAACAGAAAACCAAACACTGCATGTTCTCACTCATAAGTGGGTGCTGAACAACCAGAACACATGGACACAGAGAGGGAACATCACACACCAGGGCCTGTCGGGGATGGTGGGGGGTAGGGGAGGGATAGTGGGGTTGGGGGGATTGGGGAGGGATAGCATTAAGAGAAATACCTAATGTAGATGATAGGAGGATGGATGCAGCAAACCACCATGGGCATGTGTATACTTATGTAACAAACCTGCACATTCTACACATGTACCCCAGAACTTAAAGAAAAAAAAAAAAATTCACAGAAAAAAAAAAATCTAAGAATTTCAATGTAAAGAGTATCTGATAAAAATAATGCCTTAGTGCTGCTTTTCTCACCAGAATTTATAACAATATTATCAATAGTAGCAACACTACTTATTATTTCTTGAGAACTTAATGTGTTCCTGGCACATCTTTGAAATTTTACAAATATTATCTTTTTTTTTGAGACAAAGTCTTCCTTAACAGCTCACTGCAGCCTCCACTTCCCAGGTTCAAGCAAATCTCCCACCTCATTCTCCCAAGTAACTGGGCCTACAGCATGAGCCACTCAAGTCAGCTAATTTTTATATTTTTTGTAGAGATGGGGTCTTCCTATGTTGCCCAGGCTGGTCTCAAACTCTGGGTAAAAGTGATCCACCCTCCTTGGCCTCCCAAACTACTAGGATTACTGGCATGAGCCACCATGCCCAGCCTTATATATTACCCTTAATCCTCATAATAACCTTATGTTTCTTTAAATACTGCATTTTACCACATTTGACAAAAATCACATCCACTGATTATAGAAAACATCATTAGTTTATATGACTGAAAAAGGGAGAATGTTGACAACTAAACTATGATACAATTCTTTCTTCCCTCTTAGAATTTTTATTTTATTCTTGCCAAAAGAGCACTTTTAAATCCATTCAGACATTACAGCAACAAAACAAAGTCCACATGAGTGCAAGCAAGGACAACTACATTACAAAATGCCCCCAATTATTACCAATTGTAAAATGCCATCGATTTTAAGATACACTCCAGTTCCAGAAAAGTTAACATGTAAAAAAATAGGCATCTTAGAAGTTCGGAAACATGAAATTTCTCTGAAAGGGTAAGTTACTTGCTTTGTGGATTACATAGCTAATAATCAAGGCCTTGGGATCTGAACCCACATCAATTAGACTTCAGAGGTTTTTCTAATCATGTCATGCCATATCCTCTTCTATTTGAAAGCTCTTTCCTTTACCTAGCTATCTATTAGGGCACTAAATGGTGATTAAGAATCAACAGTAAGTAAATAGAAGAAAATAAGAACATATACTTGATCAAGTTATTGTTACTTATAGGAAAAAAAAAGGTACATAATCTTAACAGGGCATTTCCTCCAAAGTAGTTTTTAATTTAGCAGAGATAATATGTGCACAAGTCTATTCACAGGATCAACATGAGTGTTATGACAACGAGAGAATCTGTGTAGAGAATGGACAGAAAGGAAAAGGAAGGCTTCAAGGACATTTAAAGTGGACCTTGAGGGTTAGGTAGGATTTCAGCTGGAGAAGAAGGTATAAGGATAAGGCATTCTGGGTAGAAGGAATAACACCAAGAAAAAAGGAGAGTAGAGTGGAGGGAAGTGCCATTCATGTTGAAAACAGTGAGTAACTTTCAAATTTGAATAAAGTAGTTTAAGTAAGTAGCAAAGAATACATGACTGCCACAATTCTACACCAGCTAGGAGGAACTGCAATAACCACAGAACAGGAGAATAATAACCTTAAAGTAGGTGGGAAGGAACAAATGAGACATCAAAAAAGCAGAAGCTACAGAAGACAAAGGATCAAACTTTAAAGTCTTGAGATAGGTCAGGAAGGAGGTCAGATCCCAAAATAAAGGGGTAAGATAGAATTTTAGATACTCAGGGTTGAGGGACCAGGTGTTTACTATTTAACATCATTTCACATAAAAGAAATGAATGAGATGGCAAAGTGAGAGAGAGAAGAGAAAGAAGGAAACAGACAGAATATCCCCCTGTGAGGAAATATGAGACAGCAAAGGGGAACAAAAAAAGGAAGGGTGATAGAAGGAGCTGGCCAATAAGAACCAATGGACCCTTAATACAACGTGTGCCCAGAAGCTGATGCACAGCAGATGGCAGACTATTGTCAAATGAATTAAAAGGATTCTGATGAGGAGATGGTCAGGTTACAATGTTGTTTATTTTGTGTAACATATGAAATATAATTTTAAAGAATACAAAACTTTTAGAAATACTCACCAAACATCCATACGTCACTAGCTGAGGTAAAACGTCGAAAATTGATTGACTCTGGAGCCATCCATTTAATAGGCAATTTTCCTTTGGAAGCTAGAAGATTAATTTTAGAAAATAAAATTTCCTGTTATCTGCTTAAGAATCTAACAGAGCTAGCTGAGATTTTCAGTATCAAAGGGAAAACCCTTAACTATCTGACCCCTTGGACCTTCCATTTCTTTGGCAGAACTACTTTTCATTTCCTAGATGTTTTGAGGTCACTTAGGGGTGAGGAATGGTTAGATGGTAGATAAATAAAACACTAATATCCCTCCCTCTATAAAGAGGGAGAGAACAGGGAGAGAGAGAAAACCCCCGTTTATCAGAGGTATTAGCGTACAGCTCCGTTACGTAAGATCCCACCATTAACAGAAGAGGTCCTTGTCTGTAGGTTAGAACGCTTGCTATACATATGCCCTATTAATAATAAACATGTATAGTCAAACCCTCACTGGTGATAGTTATGTTTCATAAAGTTGTTGCAAACACAAAACCCCTGCTCTCAGGAGAAATATGTACACATATATTCTTACCTCACATAGATTATAATTTTAACTCATAAAACAACTAATTCTGGTAGGTTCTATTTCCTTTATAAAAGGAAGCTCAGATGTGTTAAGTGACTTGCCCAAGGCTGCCCCACTAACAGGTGCCAAAGTTGGGATTCAAACCCCTCCAACCATCAGTGCCTGAGCTGTTGGCTCTGCTCTGTGCCGTCCCCTGCTGGCCCTGACCACGTCTTCCCTCCTCTGGCTGAGACAGGAGGGAGAGACTGCAGCCTTGCTGGACTTCAGCTGGATATGTGCATATTAGGAAACACTCAAATTTTTTGTTGCTCTGTGCATGTCCTCAAATGTATGAAAGCATCTTGAGTGTTGATTTGGGGAATTACAAACATAAATTAAATACTAAGTGAATGCACCAATGCAGACTCCGCAAATGGTCAGGCATGTGAAGAGCAGGAAGGAGCGATGGATGAGAAGGACTTCTCCAGGGAAGCCTGAAATCAGTTCTCTTTTCAGGCCTAAAAGTTTTCTTCATGCCACAAAGGAAAACCACTCAAAACCTTAGTAAACATTTCCTCAACTGCTGAGTTCTCAAGATGAACAATCCAGAGTCCTTTTCTTCAAGGAATTCTCATTCTAAAAGGCATACAGAAGTATACTCAAATTTGGTACAAGGTGTAACAGAGATAGCTAATACATGCCACATGCCCTGAAAGTGGAGAGGAAACAGTAGCTGAGAGAATGGCCAGGGAGGGCTGCAGGGAGAGGATATAAGAGCAGAAGGGGTTGCCCAAGGGAGCAGGGCACAGGAACAGCACCCGGATTCAGAAGAGCATGAAGCATGAGCAGCTGGCTCTGCAAGCATGTCAAGGGTCTGGACTTTCTTCTGAAAGCAATGAGTTGCCTCTGAAGACGATCAGAATTCCTAGAAAGAGGAGCATTTTGAAGAATCTCTAACCTTTTGGAGTTTGTACTTATTTCTATAGCCTAATAGAATGTGTACTTATTAACCTTTCTAAGATGGTATTTGTGTGAAATTGTCAACTGCCTGTTTAAAATGCTGTTCAAATGACATGAAAATTTGGACATCATACTATTTGGAATTTAGTTCTTTACTGGAATTCTAGGACTTGGACCAATTAAGATTGAAGCTGGATATAAAATGTATTTAGAAATAGTGAAAAATTGACAGTCTTTTTTAAGTTAAATGACTAAATAATTAAAATGAATAAACAACTAATTTTCTTTTCATATATCAAAGGATCATTGCTAAAATAGTGACAGATAGCTGGGCACAGTGGCTCATGCCTATAATCCCAGCACTTTTGGAGGCCAAGGTGGGAGGATTGCTTGAGCCCATGAGTTCAAGTGAGACCTCATCTCTACAAAAAAATAAAAAATTAGCTGGGCATGGTGACGTGTGCCTATGGTCCCAGCTACAAAGGAGGCTGAGGCAGGAGAATGACTTGAGCCCAGGGAGGTTGAGGTTGCAGTGACTTGTACTCACACCACTGCACTCCAGCCTGGGTGACAGAATAAGATCCTGTGTTTAAAAAAAAATTTAATTTACAAAATTAAAAATGAATTTTAAAAATAAAGTAGTGACAGGCAATAATATACAGAAGATATATGGAAAGAGAATAGTTATGAAATTAAAATAAGAGACTAGATTTGCATGTAAAAATCTGGGCTCATTTGGCTGCAATATAAAAATCAAATACACTGAAAAAGAAACTGGCCTGTGTAAAATGATCATCATAATTAGTAGTATTAATAGCACAATATGGATTTATGTAAGTCTTAGCTAAAGTTCTAGGAATATGCAAATAGTATTCAGAAAAACAGTTCAGTATACTCTGAAGAACCAATTCAATGTGATTCCAAGATTGGCAAAATTAAAGACAACTGACATGAGCTGGATTTCTGTTTATAAAAAAAAAAAAAAAGGAGGCTAAGCACAATGGTTCCTGCTGTAATCCCAGCATTTTGGGAGGCAGAGGCAGCAGAATCGCTTCAGCTGAGAAGTTTGATCAAAGACTAGCCTAGGCAACATGGCAAAACCCCATCTCTACAAAAAATTAGCCAGGCATGGTGGCACATGCCTGTAGCACCAGCTACTTGGGAGACTAACAGGGAAGGATTGCTTGAGCTCAGGAGGTCAATGCTGCAGTGAGCCGTGTTTGCACCACTGCACTCCAGCCTGAGTGACAATGCAAGACCTTGTCTCAAAACAAGCAAACAAAAATCCCACCAAACTAATGAAATCAAAGTTGCTGGAGTTGGCAGCCTCCACATTTTTAAGTCAAGTCCCCTTCACTGAGACAATCCATACAACCAGCTGCACCTGGTGTAAGATGATGGTGTGCCTACTGATGGAAAGACATCTGAGCTAATTCGAATTTCTGGCTATTACAAATACAACTGCAATGAACATTTGAGTATGGTTTTGTGCACAAGTTTTTGTTTCTTTAGAAGAAATATCCAGACGTGCAATTCCTGGGTCATATGATACTTGTATGCTTAAGTTTTAAAGAATTTGCCAAACTCTCTTCCAGAATGCCTCTACCATTTTACCTTCCCACCAGCAATTTAGTTTCTCTGCCTCTTCACCAGCATATTCTTTATTTTAACAAATTGACAGGTTTGTACTGCAATCTCATTGTGTTCTTAATTTGCATTTTCCTAATGGAGACAGATGTTCAACATCTGCATCTTCACATGCTTATGTGCAATCCATATATCCTCTTCACTAAAATGTCTCTTCCTGTTTTTTGTCCATTTCTAAGTGCATTCTTTGTGTCTTTTTTTACTAAGTTTTAAGAGTTCCTTTTATATTCTTGATATTAGCTCTTTGTCAGATACGTGGTTGGCACACATCTTCTACTCTGTAGCTTCTCTTTTCATGCTTTTAACAGGACCTCTGGCAGAAAAAATATCTGTAATTTTTATGAGGTTCAGTTTATCAACTTTTTCCTTTTATGAATCCTTATTTCTGGTGTCAAGTCTAAGGATCCCCGGGGCCTAGCCCTAGATGCCAAATATTTACTCTTATGTGTTTTTTTTCTAAAAGTTTAATTTTTGTAATTAAGTCTATGGTCCATTCTGATTTAATCTGAAATGGGATTTAGAGGTCTATTTTCTTCCTAAGGATATTCAACTGTTCCAGCACCATTACTGAGAAGGCTGTTGCTTCCTCCATTGAGTTAATTTTATATCTCTGTCAAAAATCAGGGGAGCATATTAGAACATACTGTTTTTAGAAATATGTTAAAGATTCCAAGCCTATTTCTTAGGTACTGCTCTGATTTCTTACCTTTGTAGTAAGTACTATCTTCCATATATCGGGATAATCCAAAGTCTCCTAATTTTACACAATCATTTGAGGACACCAGAACATTCCGAGCAGCAATGTCCCTGGATAAAGAAGAATTTGAGACAATAAGACTTAACATAAGAAAAACAAATGTACAAGCTCATATATAAAGACATACCAACAGGCACTTTGAAAGACAGCTTATATACAATGCAAGCAGATTATATGATATTTATTATAAGATATATATCATAAATCTAATATATATACACACATGCACACAAAAATTTACTTCATATATATTATTTTTGCCAGATATTTACCCATTAATACAATTATTTTGAAAGATGACAAAGTATATTCTAAAATAATGAAAATCCTTATTACTGGTTCATAAAACCATATTACCAACTGCATTAACTGACAGACCAAGTGACATACAACTGGGGTCTATAACACTGCCATTCCTAAAGAGATACCATTAAATAAAACTTGCCTTCTGAAAACTTGTATATGATTTTGTGATGCAGTTTATTTTTTTAGAGTCTCAGTTTTTGTTTATTTTTTTCTCTTTTTTGGATGAAGTTTGTTTTAATGTTGGATAACAAAAGACCAACTCAATATAATACTTGTCAAACAAATTTTAAGGGCCTTTACTTGCATTCAGAGACCTAAGGCTATAAACAGAAATTCCACAGAATGCCAACAGATGTCACTCACAAGGCAGTGGTATCCTGTAAAGTTCCAGGACGGTATTTGTTTTAGGGCCACTGCCACATGTTCACTGCTCTGCTGCCAAGTACAGGTTCTCAATAATGTTTATGTATGGAATAAATGACCTAAAAGTATCACAATATGTTTTAAACTCCATGTGTGTAAAAATCCTTTAACTGTGTATGAACACGTCATGGCAATTGACTGGTAGGACATAATGCGGCATGACTTGCCAGTAACCGTGTACAGTAGATTTCAAAGGCACACACAGAATACAATGTTGGAGAATTGGTACAAAATGGTACCAAAGGGGTCCCTGGGACTAAAACGGTCCAAAAAGGGTCCAAATGGGTCCCTGTTTTGTGACCACTGCTTTTCAGAAAGCAACTTAACAGCTTTATAATTGTACCTTACCTGTGTACAAATCTTTTGCTCTCTAGATATGCAAGAGCTGTGCTAAGCTGATAGGCATACAGGATCAAAGATGCTAGATCCAAACTGTATTTCCTTACTTGCAAAAATGACCTCAGCTTTTGGAACAACGGCCAAAAGAAGAAAAAAAAAAAAGAATTAGTGACAGTGAATCGAAATCAAAAGCAAAAAAGCTACATTCAACAATAATGCTGTTTCCAATGCATTTTTAATAATATTAGAATGGCTTCAAGTCTCTTCTAATAAAGCATAATGAGAGAAATATTTAAACCCTGGATTCAGATTTAATTTTTATTTGAAATCCTATCATAAAATTAAAATCTTTTTGACTACAAATTTATTAAAAAATGTAGAAAGATATGCTACAAAGGAATGAATAAAAGCACAGTAAAAATTATTGCTAAATAATAATAATTAGAAGAAAAAAGATCTAGTTACTATTCAAACAAGGCTAATGCACAGTCAATTTATCTTCAATTCAAAGCTTACTGTGACTCTGGGAAGGTGAGAGGATAGTCTAATGAGTAGAAAGCAGAGGCAAGAAGGAATCTCCCCTCTTTTATTTCCTTCCCCATGAAGTTTTGGATGCAGAAGTGCAGAACAGTCATGTTGGGTGTTAATCACACTGGGCTTACTGCTAGTTCGTGCTACCACTGACACCATTAATAGAGGTAAATGCTAACATGACAAAAGAAGGCAGACATATTTTAATATTCTAATTCTAAATAATCAATTGATAAGAGAGAAATATTTAGCAATATTTTTTGAGCCAGAAGAATTAGCAAACTCTCCAAAAGCAAAGGCAGAAAAGTACCATGAACAAAAAATTATGCATTATGTACTCCATTTGATTTGGAAATGTAAGGTGGAGGAGGAAGAGATGTTCAGCAGATGAACTCACACAGCGCTCCCCCCACCCAGAGTTTGATTCAGCAGGCCTGGGGTGGGGCATAATTATCTGTTTAATGAATTTCCAAGTGCTGGTGATGCACTGATTCGTTTCTGTATTCTAGAGAAAGGGAGAGCTATTCACTTGGTTACTAACATTTTTAAAAGAAACTATGACTGGGTGTGGTGGCTCACACCTATAATCCCAACACTCTTCGAGGCCAAGGCAGGAGGATCACTTGAGCCTAGAAGCTCAAGACCAGCCTAGGCAGCATAATGAAACCCTATCTCTATAAATAATTAAAAAATTAGCCGGGCTTGGTGGCATGCACCAGCAGTCCCAGCAACTTGGGAGGTTGAGGTGAGAGGATCGCTTGAGCCCAGGAGGTCGAGGCTGTAGTGAGCTGTGATTGTGCTACTACACTCCAGCCTGGGTAACAGAGCAAGACCTTGTCTTTCAAAGCAAAGATGCCATAAAGAGAATTCCCAAAAAGATTACTGCATAAGCGGATGCTTTGGGAATTTATGAAGATATTTATACCCATATTCACTGAAGCAAAACCATAATGACACACATCCTAAATCAGAACTCTCCTGAAAATCCAAGATATAAACTGTTTATATTTCCCTTTCTTAAGCAAAAGATATCAAACACTGAGTACAGAAGGTAAGGTTTGGGGATCACAGTACCTCTCCAAGTGTGCATAGCTCCATGATTATCCAGACAGGATTCTCTGTGATGACTCCAATCAGCTTCACAATATGAGGATGGTCAAACTGACGCATTGTTACTAGGGAAGAAAGTTCTCCATAGTTACTCTTGAAATAATCTTTCAGCTTTTCTGAAGACTAATTCAATTAAGACACAAGGCTGGCAATGGGGAACCTTAATCAGTTCCATAGGTCAGTTCAGCTCAAAAATGGGCATAAATTGGCACAAGTTATGTCCTACTACTGAGGTTTAAGATAACCACTGTTAAGAAAAACCCTTTTCCTTCTGCACATGTGGTGGCGGAGCGGGGGGCGGGAATGGCCTGGGCAGGTGAGGAAGAAGAAGAAAGAAGAAAGGGGAGGAGGAGGAGGGGAAAGGGAAAACAGAGGGGGAGGAGGGGAAACAGAGGAGGAGGGGGAAAATGGAGGAGGGGGAAATGAAGGAAGCGGGAAATGGAGGAGGGTGGGGGAGATGGAGGAGGAGGGGAAAACAGAGAGGGAAGGAGAAGGGGGGATGAAGGAAGGAGGAGGAGGAGGCAGAGAAGAAGAAAGAAGACCTTTTTTCCCCCCGCTACAGACAGATCTGACCTTGGGATAGCTTTCTAGGTTTTCTACAAATCTGGTAGGTAGGAGTGTGTAATTCATTTACTAGGCAACCACGTTTATGGTAAAAATCACTCCTGACTGGCAAATTGCTGGGGGAGGAGGTAAAATGGGACTAAAAATACCTGGTAAAAGCTACAGGTAGGAGCTGCCCTGAGTGTGTGGACTGTGGTAACTGGGTGTGTTCCTTGAAAGGCCCTGGAAGCCATACCCCACGGGGAACTCACAAAAGATTTCCAACTTTGACATAAAAAAAGGTTGGTTCCTGCATCCACCACTGTGGTCTTGTCCTCTTAAATTTAACTGGTTGCTTTCAGGACCCTAAAAAAGGCAGTTTTGGCCGGGCTTGGTTGCTCATGCCTGTAATCCCAGCACTTTGGGAGGCTGAGGTGGGCAGATCACCTGAGGCCAGGAGTTTGAGACCAGCCTGGCCAACATGGTGAAATCACATCTCTACTAAAAATACAAAATTAGGTGGGTGTGGTGGTGCACACCTGTAATCCCAGCTACTCAGGAGGCTGAGGCAGGAGAATCACTTGAGACCTGGAGGCAGACGCTGCAGTGAGCAGGGATTGTGCCACTGCACGTCAGCCTGGGCAATAGACTGAGACTCCATCTCAAACAAACAAACATACAAACAAAACAACAACAACAACCACAAAAAAACTGTTTACAGGACAGCCATGAGGACTCTCACACAAGAGAAATGCCAGCTGCTGCCTTTCTGGCATACTTTGTTTCTGGTCCTGTATTACTCTCTGTAGAGTCTGATGCCAAATGTGGCCTATGGCAATAACATGAGTTTGATTGCCTAACGGAGCCAAGATGACCAACAGGGCACTGCATATATACGTATATCTCTCTCCGTGGATGTTATGTTAAGGTGTATGCATTTATACTTTCTAATATCAGGGCTAAGAAGTTACTTGCACAGTATATTGGGATTAGTAAGACACAGGACAGACTTCAGAGAATTATAGCATCTCAAAACTGTAAGTGATTTTAAAGGTGACCTGGTGCAGTAGCTCCAAAAACACCTGATTTCACAGACTATAAAAATGAGAAAAAAAAAAATTCTGATGCCAAGCAAGGAAATTAGAATAAATGAAGTAATTTAAAAAATATGATCAACATGTAATATTGTCAACATGTTATAGAATAGCTGGTATTGATCATTGCGAGGAAAAATTGTCAAAGACTTTGAAATGCGTCAAAAAATATTAGGGGGTGTTCTGTCTAGTTCACTTATGTATTTTACAAGTTTCCCTCATATTCCAAAACCAGGACCTGGTAGTGTTTTTAAACAAATACCACCAACAAAAACCCAAATAATATAAATACCCAGCACATAATCCAAAACATATAATTAAATCTCACCTTGTCAGTTCATTGCTTATACTGTGATATTTTTGGATAAACATTAAGGCACCCAGAATATTTACTATAATTACACTTTCGATTTACTATAAATAACTATTTATCATAGCTTTTGGTTTTATGTTATTCTCATGTATAATTATCAAGCCTTTCATATTTCCTCAGAAGTAATTATTAGAAATACAAAACAGTACAAAGCTAAGAGAATCTTGCGGCCACTAGGAAACTCTATCCAAACTGAACTAAAAATAAACATGTAGAATAGTTTATCTCGTTATTTACTCATCTGGGGCAGAAAACTAAGGCCCAGGGGCTGCCAACTGCTTTTATAAATTAAATTTTACTGGAATATATTCTTGCTCATTTTTTTCTGTCCTGTGGTCTGTGGATATTTCACAGTACAATGACAGAGGTGAATAGTTGGGACAGAGACTGTATGGTCTGAAGAACCTAAAATATGTACTATGTGACCCTTTACAGAAAAAGTTTAACAATTCCTGATCGAGGCCATATTTTCTATCTTATATATAGTCTGGTAAAGCCCTACAGAAGTTTAAATACACTACATCTACCACATTTCCCTGAAATAACTGTTGAGTAACCCTCTCAAAGAAGAAAACAACATTAGTTCAACTGGTTTTTGTAATGACAGTTCCAAAGTCCTACAAAATCAGAACACAGTAACTGTTCAGAATTTTAAGAAAAGACAACCAATTTTTAAAATTTGCATTTTTTGAAAATATAAAACGCACAAGAATACCAGCAAAGGTAAGGCAGACATGGTGTTGGGTGATGATGACTGATGTGGTCTGTTTTCTTGGCCTAGGTGCTCTGTAGAAATGAACTGCCAAGACAGAAGTCATTGGCCAGGCCTTCTCTTGTACTTAAGTCAAAGACGCAGGAACAGGATTAAGGATGTTCTGAGACTTAATGTAGTCACCACATGGTTTACTCTATTATTAATTTATTCGACTGTTAGATGGTAAATATTTACTAAAATGGAAAGCAGAAGGCATTCATTTGATGCACACGTCATGTAGGACACCAGAATGACAAACATCTACCGGGTGTCCTCTAGGTGTCAAGCATTGTGCAGGGCACTGAGTATGGAGTGGTGAGCAAAACAAACAGGGTCCTTATCCCCACGGAGCTTAAAGCCTAGAGGAAGAGAGGAAGAGACAGACAATAATCATTTGTAAACAATGTAGCTTTAATTAGGAATCCTTAGGAAGAAAAAGAACATAGTCCTGTGTGACAAAGAATACTAAAGGGGAGGCTTTAAATATGGTGGAGAGAAAAAAGTTCTCTATTGGAGGTAATGTTTAAGCTGGTGCCTGAAGCATGAGATGAGGCAAGCCATAGGAAAGGAGGAAGAGAAACATCACAGCTTGAGGGCAGGTAAGAAAGAGCTGGATGTGTACAAGATCCTCACTCTTTAAGAGCTTACATTTGGGAAAGAAGATCTATTCATGCAGAGCTCATTCAAGGTAGCTTCTTCACCAAGAGTCAGAGGAATGGAGGTGGAGAAAATTATTTCTAAGGGCCAGGCACAGTGGCTCACGCCTGTAATCCCAGCTCTCTGTGAGGCTAAGACAGGCAGAGCCTAGGACTTTAGAACAGCCTGGAAAACAGCAAAAATCTGTCTTTCCAAAAAAAAAAAAAAAAAATTAGCCAGATGTGGTGGCGCACACCTGTAGTACCATCTATTTGCAGGCCTGAGATGGGAGGATCCCTCGCGTCTGGGAGGTGACACAGTGAGATTCCAAAAAGACCCTGCCTCAAAAAACAAGTTAACTGCTGCTAGCTAAAACCACCTGGGAAGAGTCCTTTTCTGAGGTTTATTCTTGAGTTTTGTTTAGTGTTTTTGGAGTCAGGGTCTCAATCAATCACTTAGGCTGGAGTGCAATGGCATGATCTTAGCTCACTGTAACATGGGCCTCCCAGGCTCAAGGGATCTTCCCACCTCAGCCTCCTAAGCAGCCGGGACTACAGGCATAAGCCACCATGCCCAGTTAATTTTTTTAATTTTTATTTATTTATTTTTTTTAATAGAGACGGGGTTTCACCATGTTGCCCAGGCTGGTCTCAAACTCCTGGGCTCAAGCAATCCCCTTGCCTTGGCCTCCCAAAGTATTGGGATTACAAGTGTGAGCCACTGTACCCGGCCTCTTTTTGGGTGATTTATTCTTTTTTTTTTTTTTTTTTTTTTTTTTTTTTTGGAGAAAGAGTCTTGCTCTATTACCCAGGCTGGAGTGCAGTGGCACAATCTCAATCTCGGCTCACTGCAACGCCCCCTCTGGGTTTCAAGCTATTCTACTGCCTCAGTCTTCTGAGTAGCTGGGACTACAGGTGTGTGCCATCATGTCCGGCTGATTTTTTGTATTTTTAGTAAAGACAGTGTCACCATGTTGGCCAGACTGGTCTCAAACTCCTGACCTCAGGTGATCTGCCTGCCTTGGCTTTCCAATACAGGTGTGAGCCCCCACACTCGGCCTGGGTGATTTGTTCTGATTTTGTAGCAGGATAAGGGGAATGGTCATAGAGTCATATTCCTTCATTAGTCTATGAGCTCCATCAGGGCAGGGACTGTGTGTGTCGTGCTCACCTCTGCATTTCCAGGGTCTGGGCAGCATCAAGATTAGGATTACTTATATATCTGCACCAATTCCAGTGCAGAGATGTGTAATGGCATAAGTACCAAAGTATAAAGGAAATGTACATACATCTACCTTTACACATAAAACATAATTAACCTGGAAAAATCTGTAGACAGGTGCTTGTACAAATTTAGACATTAATTTGCAAGGCAAAATAATAAACATAGTTGTCTCCTAAAAGTCAAAACATTATTTTTCTTATTTCTTAAGAGACAGTTTGGATTTCAAAGATAGAAAGTTAAATGGAGTTCCAAAGAAATTTCTAGAAACTTACAGGCTTCTTGAAGAAATTTCTCTCTCACGCTGTCCGAAGTACAGTTTTTACATGTTTTAATTGCAACTGCCAAAGCTGGATTCTCCTGTGTTAGGGAAATTATAGAATCACACACACATGAAAAAAGGTTTGCTATAATTAATCAATTCATGAAAAGCTGTCTGTTTTGCAACTATGCGGGTTATGGACCAGACAGAATCAGAAAAGCGAAATCTCAAAAATGAGAGGAATACTTAAAAACATTCAATATAAAATCCCCTGAGAAAAATGGTCACGCACATGAAACATTGCATCAATTCATTTATTTATTCATTGACAAACATGCATGGAAGATACATGTTTCTGGTACTATTCTAAGTGCTTGGGATATACTGGTGAATAGCAGAGGCAGCAGTCCCTGTACCTGTCAAGCTTACATTCCAGGGAGGAACACAGACAATAAGTAATGAATTAATTACACAGTATGTTAGAAGGTAACCGTGTTACAGAAAAGGGAGAGAGCAGGTCAGGATATGGAGACAAGGATGGAGGCTGCTATACGAGGTAGACCTCACTGAGCAGATGAGACAAGAGCAAATACACGAAGGAGGGAGGAGAAAGAGCTGGCTAAGGAACAGCAGGGAACAGTGCATGGCGTGCTCAAGGAACATGAGCAAGCCAGTGAGGCTGGCACAGAGGGTGGAAGGAAGGAGGGTGAAGATGATAGAATCAGAGAGGAACGAAGGGGCCAGACCACAAGGGGCCTTCAAGGCCAATAGAAAGATGTGGCTTTTACGCAAGTGAAATGGAGAGCCAAGGTAGGGTTTGGATAGAGGAGTACCATGGCCTGATCTAAAATTGTGAAGGAACACTCTGCTGTGGTACTGAGAAACGGCTGCAGAGAGGCAAGGTTAGAGACAGGGAGTTCTGCAGGTGGCTACCACAGTAACTCAGGTGACAAGTGATGGTGGCTTGGACAAACATGGTAGCAGTAGAGATGGTGAGAAGGGCTGAGATTCCGGCTATACTCTGAAGCTAGGGCAAACGTGGCTCATGATGCAGGTGTGAGAGAGTCAAGTTCAGGTTTTTGACCAGAAAAACTGACAAGATGGAAGGGGAAGATCAGAAGCTCAGCTTCAGATGTAATAAGCCTGAGATGTCAGTAAGACAGCCAAGTCACACAGGCGAAATGATCAGCAGGATACTGTGACTGGAGTTCAGGAGAGAAATCTGAGCTAGACAACAGACATCTAGAAGTAGCCTAGCCCATGTGACTAGACAAAATCACTAAGGGAGATGACAGAGGCCCAAGGACTGCTTTGGCGCTCTACAACATGAAGAGGTAAGGGAGAAAAGTGGAAAATGTCAAAGCAGACTGAGATGGGGCAACCAAGAAGGTAGGAAACAAACCAAGAAAAAGCACTGCTCTGAAAGCCAAAAAGTCATTATGTATATTTACTACTATCTTTCACATTATATCATTTTATATATAATTATACATCATAATAGAGAGATAATACATTGTCATTTACATTACTACTCTCTGTTCTCCATAACTAAAATGTAAGTTTCAAGACAGCAGGTAACTTGCCTGTCTTGTTTGTCAAAAAATCCTCATTAGCATAGCACTGAGTACACTACGTGGCTCAGTAAAGATCTGTAGAATTAATGAATGCTATTAATATCCTTCTTTTAAATGCAGATGTTCATTAACAAGTTAGATGTGTCATATTTTCAAAATCCCTTAAATTGTGTTTTTGCTTAATAAGTTAGCTGTCTGTCGTATGCTTTCAAAATACCTTAAATACCTTTATTTATTTTAGATTTCACACTAATTGTATACTATATGTTTCCAGGAAATAAAACATTTTCAAACAAGAGAAATATGAATGGTAAGATAACTGTATTATCGACTCAGGGACTGCAATCCCTTTCTTCACCTCCGGAGGAGGCATGCCCACGTGCCAGATGCCTCAAGGAAGGGGTTCAGGTGGTAATGGTGACATGGTCCCTGGAGGACAGAGTAGCTGGCTCACACAGAATGTGAACAAGAGCACAGAATACCTATCTACTAAATGTTTCAGTTTACAACCTTAAATCATAACTGTGCTAAAATATAACCACTTTACTTTGAATGAGTTAGTCTTATCTTCCTTAATTAGACTGTATACTTCTTTTTTTTTTTTTTCCTTTTCTAGGCTGCTCAGCAGGAGACTATACTTCCTTAGGACCATGACCATGAATTCTATTTCTAGCTAAATATGGGGCTGGCCACATGCAACAGGTATATAAGAAAACTGTATGGTTGGTATACTGTATAACTTAAATAAAATGCCGATTTTATAGAAGATCAGAGCAACAAAATATTCCATAAGACCATAAAACCATCATCAACCCTGTCAACTAACTGAATACTCAGCAAACATGGTGCTTTATTAAGACGGGCTAAGGAAATGCAAACAAACCGCTGCTCTTTAAAGACTTAGGGTTTCAAATGAATGTTAAGCGTAAGATTCCAGAGCTGGCACATATACAAAATGCCATATACAAGCAATCATGAGGCTCAGCCATCAGTCTGGAGAATAGGACATGTGGCTAGTGGCCTCTCAAGTGGACATCAGAGGTCTGGGGAATGCTGAACTGTTAGAGGGGCCAGTTACAGAAATCAGACTGCTGGAGAATGGGTCAAGCAAAACCAGAAAATGTGTAAAGGGTTTTTTCTAAAAACTAAAAAGTAACTAATCGGTAATTACTCAAAACAGATTTAAAAAATCTTCTGTAGAATACAGGCAATATTTAGGGGAAGAGAGAAGTTTTTCACTGTTCAATGAAAATACCACCCTGTGGCCACTATGCCTACACAAGAGATGCATGATTAGGCTCTGAATTAATAACAGCTAGTAGAGGTGTAAAATATTTTAACAAATAAATCTAGAAGAAGGCTATTCTAGGATGAATTAAGAGAAAATTAGATTTAATAATATATTTTTAAGGCTGAGAACAATAATAATGAATAATAATGAAGAGAGAATGTGCAAGTGATCAGCAGATGCTTAACGAAAAGGAAAACAAGCCTGATAACCTCGCCTAATTAAAAAAAAAATGAGTGCCAATAAGCCTCTAGATAAACTGCATGTTTACTGACTCTCAGAATGAAGGTCAAAATTCTTCAAGATTCATACAGCCCCACACATGCCCCCTGGTGGGCCTCCCATCCTTCCCACTGTTTCCTACCCCTCTACTCTGCAGCCACACTGGCCTCAGGATGGTGTCCTGTCCTGCCCTGCCTCGTGGCCTTTGCACTGGCTGTTCCTCTGCCTAGAACAGGCTTCCCCAAGAGAATGCTCAGGTTCTGCTCCTTGCCTTACTTGAAAGCTCTGCTAACATGTTATCTCGTCAGAAGTTCTTTCTGACCATCCCATGTAGAACAGCATCCCCTTGTCCATGCATTGAATTTTTCTCAGACCCTCTTAAGATTTACTGTATGTCTTTTTTGTCTGTCAACTTGTGCCTCTGGGAGAATTAAGTTATATCCCCAGCACCTAGAAACAGTAGCTGTCACAGAGCAGACAATGGATACAAAATTGCTGAAAGAATTAACTGAATCTTAAATAAAAATGGTAGGTCCTTGCCCATGAAATTTATGACAAGTTACATTTTGACCAATTATCAAGAATGTCTGATGAAATATCATTTGATTTTACAGAATACTAAAGAACATGTTCTAGAAAAAGGATTTATACTAGAAACTTAGAGAAAGGAATAGATTGCACTATAAAATTAGACCCCCACATTAACAACAAAAGAAACATATAAAATATACACAAGAAAGATATTTAACAGGCCTGGCACGGTGGCTCACATCTGTAATCCCAGCACTTTGGGAGGCCAAGGCAGGTGGGTCACTTGAGGTCAGGAGTTCGAGACCAGCCTGACCAACATGGCAAAATCCCATCTCTACTAAAAATACAAAACTAGCCAGGTGTGGTGACATGTGCCTGTAATCCCAGCTACTTGGGAGGCTGAGGCAGGAGAATCGCTTGAACTCGGGAGGCAGAGGTTGCAGTGAGTCGAGACTGTACTGTCGTCAGTAGTATAAAAGCATAGCACATACAATTACGTATAGTACATAATACTGTATTTTTTTCTAATAAACTGCAGTTTTAATTGTTATCTTAAGAGTGTACTCCTATTTACTGAGACAGAGTCTTACTCTGTTGTCCAGGCTGGAGTGCAGTGGTGTGAACAAGACTAACTATAGCCTTGACCTCCTGGGATCAAGTGATCTTTCCTCAGCCTCCCAAGTAGCTGAGACTACAGGTGTGTAACACCAGGCCAGGTTAACTTTTAAATTTTTGTTTGAGACAGGGTCTTACTATGTTGCCCAGGCTGGTCTTGAACTCCTGAGTTCAAGCAATCCTCCTGCCTCAGTCTCCAAAGTGCTGCGATTACAGGCATGAGCCACTGCACCAGCCCCTTCTACTTATAAAACAAAACAAAACGAAAACCAGTTAACTGTAAAACAGACGCAGGCAGGGCCTTTTGCAGGTATCCAGAAGGAGGCATTTCTACCCTAGGAGATGACATCTCCATGTGTATTACCACCTCTGGGGACCTTCCAGTGGGATAAGGTATGGAGGTCACAGACAGTGACGTGGATGATCTCTACCTTGTGTATGCCTAGCTTAATGTATGTGTTTGTGTCTTAGTTTTTAAGAAAAAAGTTTAAAAAGTTAAAAATTTTAAATTTAAAAAAGCTTATAGAACAAGGATATAAATACTTTACACGGCTATACAAGTGTTTTTGTTTAAACTAAGTATTACTGCAAGAGTCAAAAAACTCAAACAATTACAAGGTTCATGATGTAAAAAAGTTACAGTAAGCTAAGGTTAATTTAGTATTTAAAAAGTTTCTAAAATAAATTTAGTGTAGCCAAAGTGTACGGTGTTTATAGTCTATAGTAGTGTATAGTAATAATCTAGGCCTTCACATTTACTCATCAACTCACCTAGAGTAACTCCTAGTCCTGCAAGCTCCATACATGGTAAATGCCCTATCTGATTGCACCATTATTTTATACGTTATACTGCATTTTTATAGTACCTTTTCTGTATTTAGATATACGAATACCAAGTGCTACAACTGCTTACAGTATTCAGGACAGTAACGTGCTGTACAGGTTTGTAGTCTAGGAACAAAAGCCTATTTATATTGAATAGCCTAGGTGTGTAGTAGGCTAGACTATCTATGTTTGTGTAAGTATACGTGTAATGTTTGCACAATCATGAAATTGCCTAATGATGCATTTCTCAGAAAGTATCCCCATCACTACATGTGGCACATGATCGTACTATTAGTCTAAAATTTCATTTAAAAAATCACCAATCTAATTTAAAAAGACATGCAATAACAGATGCTGGTGAAGATGTGGAGATTTGCACTCTTATACACTGCTGCTAGTAATGTAAAATGGTACAGCTCTGTTGTAAATCATTTTGGCAGTTCATCAAAAAGTTAAGCATTCCAGCCAAGGCTTAATGGAACCCTGGAACCCTGTCTCTAAAAAAAAAAAAATAATTAGCTGGGCATGGTGGCATACACTTGTAGCTCCAGCTACTTGGTAGGCTGAGGTGGGAGGACGACTTGAGCTTGGGAGGTTGAGGCTGCAGAGAGCCATGATTGTACCACTGTACTCCCTTGGTGACGGAGTAAGACTCTGTCCCCAAAAAGAGAAAAAAAAAACAGAAAAAGTTGGCTGGTTCAGTGGCTCATGCCTGCAATCCCAGTTTGGGAGGCCAAGGCAGGAGGAACAGCTGAGTCCAGGAGTTTGAGACTAGCTTGGGAAATGTAGCAGGACGCTGCCTCTACAAAAAATTTAAATAAGTCATGTGTGGAAACACTTGCCTGTAGTCCTAGTTATTTGGGAGGATGACTTGAGTCCAGAAAGTCGAGGCCGCAGTGAGCCATGATCGCGTCACTGCACTCCAGCCTGACTGACAAAACAAGACCCCATAGCCATTTTTACCCTCCCAAAACACTGACATACACCCACACCCATATCCACACACTCTCTCTCTCTCTCAAACAATAGTTACAAGATGAAGCAATTCCACTAGCACGTATATACAAAAGAGATACATTTATACACACACATATACATACACACACACACACACATATGTACATATAAAAACATATATCCACAGAAAAATTTGTGTATGAAAGTTCACAAAAACGTTTTAATAGTTAAAAAGTGGCAACAATCCGAATATTCATTAACTAATGAATGGATAAACAAAGGTGGTATATACCTATACAAAAGCATTATTTGGCAATAAAAAGGAATGAAGTGCTGACACATACTGCAACACAGATGAACCTTAAAAACATTATGCTAAGTGAAAGAAGCCAATAGTTAAAAAAATATATTATGCCATATATTATGAGATTCATTTATATAAAATGTCCAGAATATACAAATCTGTAGAGACAGAAAGTGAATGAATGGTTGCCAGAGGCTGGGAAGGGTGGAATGGGAAGAAACTGCTAAGGGGTATAAAGTTTCTTTTTGAGGTGAAGAAAATGTTCCAAATTGACTGTGGTGATAGCTACACAACTCTGTGAACATATGGAAATGCACTGAATTGCACACTTTAAATGAGTAAACTTCATAGTAAGCAAATGATACTTTGATCAAGCTATTATTGAGGCAATCATTTTTTTAATTTATTGATCTCTTTTGGAGGGTAAATTGGGGCAAATTAACATTTCTTTCTCAAAAATGCAGGTATATAAGTATACTGGCTATTTCTGACTCTCATCTGATTTGTTAATTCTATCCAAAGAGCAGTCGCCTATGGAAACTATTACTGATGACAAAGGCTAAAAGAGATCAAAATGGATAAAACAAAGGCCCAGTCTTGTAGGGGCTAATGTTGCCATTTTTTGGTTTCTGAATATGCCAACTAAAAGATATTTATGAAGATATTATATCTTTTGTAATTATAATATATAATAATTTTTGTTTCTGAATATGACAAGCATAAGCTGACATTTATTAAGATATTATATCTTCTGTAAATATTAATACCTAGAAGAACTAGGGACTCATGAAGACGAAAAAAGCAATTTAAACTTAAATAGCCAAAATTAGTCTAGTTGTTTGGTAGTCTTAAAAGACTTACTGGACTGATATAAACGCCTTGATGTACATCTCCAAATTGGCCTTCTCCAATACATCGTCCAAGTTCTATTCTTTCTCTTTGAATCTCATAATCTCTGGCTGCAAAACACAATTCACACATCATTAAATACTTAAGTACAATGTTCCAAATATAGAAATAACACTTGACATATTTCTTGATCATCCATAAATAAAAGTTTCATCTGTGGCACATCAATCTATGAAAATGCTTTAAATAGAGTGGAATTCTCTTAAACAGTATTTTAACAGGAATTCATGTAATTAGTTATGGTATTAGAAGAACTATCAAAATAGTAAGTTCTACTAAAGGTAGATACTTTTCATGTTGCTCCTAGGAGTTTTAAAATTTCTGGTTTATTTTATATCTATTTGATAGTTTTCTAAATAATCGCTCCAACTATTAAATTATATGCTTAATTATTAACAGCTTTCAGTTTAGGTATTAATATATGAAGGCTATAAAAGCATAGTTATTTAAAGCAATTATTTTACAAATAAGTACAGTTTGTAAATATGGAAGTAACGTAAAATTGTGTCATAAGAAAACTTTATATTTTGAAAGTTTAAGAGTTTTCCACTTCATGATAATCCTATCTCTGTATTACTTATGGAGCTAAAAGAGTTTAAAGAGGTAGTTTCTAAGAACTAATTTCAAAATTAGATGATTCAGAATCAAGGTTGGACATATCAACATTATAAATCATAAATATTTTTTACTTTTGAGACCATGTGTCTCAATATATTGTTATTATAATTTATATAAAAATTGATTATTTAGGTTTTTGAGGCACATGGAAAGAAAATGCCCAATAGGAATGTAATAGTTTCAATTACAATTCATTTAGCTACTTGGTATTTTGATTTACTTCAGTTAAGAAACTCATCTCCATAGGTTATCGCATATATATTCCACTAGTATAATCACCGATGAAATACACCAAGAGCCAGATATTTTTACATGTTCCCCCTGGTTTATCAAATTGTAAGTACAGAACATTCAACCCCAAATTTAGGTCGTTATTTTCCTCTTTAAAATCACTTTAGCCAGTAGTTCCACTGATTTAACAGTATGAGTAAACCAATGATAAATAGTTTAAAAATAAAAGTTAACCAAAAACTGAAACATCCCACTATCACTCCAGAGGTGGCAATTGCAAGCAAATGCAGTTAATTTAAAGGAATCCTGTTACCTTCATCTATTCCATAGCTTTCTGTATTGCAATTAAGAGAGAAAAAAAATTGAAGACCTTGCTTAGAAATAACTAATAGCAATTAGGTTAACAACACAAACTTGAAGAGAATATTTCAATAATACTTAAGTTTTACAATATTTTAAGTACAAACACGAATTTAAAAAAAGAACTAAATATAAGTAAAAACTAAATTTCCTCAAGTTTACTCAATGTTAGTTAAACAATACTTTTAAGTTCCTATCTCATCATTTCCTATTACTTATTTTTTGTGGGATATGAATGAAAGCCATGTTGAACATTTACCACTCAACAATAAATTATATAAAGAAAAATGGGATAATCTGCAGGAATGTACAAGTGACTATACAGCTAATCAAACAAGTAAGGAAGTTTTTTTTTTTTCCTCCCTGAGACAGGGTCTCACTCAGTTGCTCATGCCAAAGTACAGTGGTGCAATCAGGGCTCACTGCAGCCTCGAACTCACAGACTTAAGCAATCCTTGCACTTCAGCCTCCTGAGTAGCTGAGACAACAGGTGTGTGCTACCATGCCTGGCTAACTTATTTATTTATTATTTTTTTTGTAGAGATGGGATCTTGTTATGGCTACCTAGGCGGGTAATGTACTCTCAGACTTGAACAGTTCTTCTGCCTCTATCTCCCAAAGTGCTGAGATTACAGGTGTGAGCCACTATGCCCAGCCAAAAAGTTAAACCTAAGTTTAAACATTTTTTCCAAATTGATACTGGCAATCAAAATGTATACACAAGTCTCAGGTCTGGCCTCTTTCGAATCACTCTCTATTCAAGAAGCTCTTGAAAGGGATCCACCGGGCAAAGCGCACATCTGAAAAGCAACACTGGGCAGTTTCTCTGCATTTTGGTAATGCTTCCTCAATGTATACAGAAAATCCAAGTAAGAATATTTATACAATAGAATAAGGCAACTGTAACATTTATTTTACAAATATACATAGCTGTACTGAAATCAGGACATTCAGATTTTGAATTAACTACTAAGACTTCTGAGGACTCTTTAAAAGGTAGGTTTATTTATTTTTTTTATACTCAAGTCCATACTGTGTGGAAAATTTTAAAAATTGAAATAAGAAAATGAAATTAAAAATAATTTCTTATGAAAATAAAATTTCAAGAGTTTGTCTAATTCAAGATCTGGAGACTACATACTCCAACATGAGACCTAAGATTTTCCTTAATCAACAAGGTGCCCACCACAGAGAGATGTAGAATCTTGACATTTCCAGGCTGAATGAAGGTTAAGAGTTCTGTTTCTCTCCCATACCTCCCACCCGAGGTGTACAGATTGACAATGGTTAGAAGCTATTTGTATTGGTTAGTCAATGGCAACAAAGAATAAACAATTTCAAAGGGGAAAATGCAAATCTTTGAATATATGTGTGTGAATGTGTGGGTATATACGTGTGTGTATGTATGTGTATTTTATATATATATATATGTGTACATATATATATCTGTGTGTATACATATATTATGTATATGTATACACACACATTCACATACATATATACTTAACTAATAATACTAATTTTCTACATAGAAAATACCCTAATCAATAAAGGTTCTATTATGATACAGCCAGAAAACAAGACTACAGAAATCCTGTAACTAAACATTATTACAGACATTTGAGTTTTAGGCTTCTGACCTTACAGTGGGCACATGTAATACAAAATGGTAAAAGTTGAAAGAGTGTTTCTGTTCAGCACCCAAGGAACTATAAAAAATGGCTCTAAAAAGACAGTAAGAATCAAAAACTTTTAAATGCAAGGAGGTATCTGTGAAGTCTGAGCAAGAACAAAATAAGAAATGTACTTACTTGAGGGCATAGTGTAAGTATCTTCTTCATCTATAATCTCAGCATAATCATCTGTTTCTGCAGGAAAAGAAACATATCTGTTGAAAGAGGTTAAATATCTGACCTCCTGGTATTTCATATAATTAAAATAGGCAAAACAGTCTGCTTAAATCCTCTACTATGCTGAAATATTCTTGAAACACTATTACTCAAATTTTGCTCATACATGAGTCATTTATGGAAATAAAAGTGACATCATTGTCCAATATGTTATAACACACAGACTTGTTTATCAGAGAACAAACAGGGCTAACAGAGAAAGCTCTTGTAAAAAACAGAAAGACACGAAACAACTATGTATATGCTTCAAATTAACCAATCTGTACCAACTGCAAAACTCTTCCTCAACTACACCAAATACATGTTTAAAACTACAATTGTCTACTGGCATTTCTCCAAATAAGACTGGTATCTCCAAAACACAGTATCTGATTTTATTAACAATTAGTCTTGAGAACATAATCTGCATGGAACCTTTAGAAAATAATGGCAACCCCATTTTTTAGATTAACTGTGCTAATTCATTCCATTTGCTCAGGGTTGAGAAATGTTAACCCAGGAATTTATTTCCTAACTTTTAAACTCAGATATTTCAAGAGTAGACATTAATGTAAAAAGGGTAAAAGATCTTAAAAAAAAAAAAAAGCATATTAAATAAAGAATAAGCAGCATATTAAAATGAGGATTTCTGTATCATGTCAAGAAGTTCCAATGTTTCTACTGACTCCTTTTGGGCAATATAGCAACTTAAAAGGCCACCAGTATATTAATGGGAAATTTAAAAATACCCATCTGAAGAAAACAGTCACTTGTGTAGGTAACAGCTATACTGAAAAATCACTTCAGCCTTGTCTTTTTTCTCTTTCTGGAAAAAGAAAAATCTTTAGTTGCTCCATGTATGAGGGTTTTAACTGCTAGGCCATTCTCATGAGTCATAAAGCAGGGACAGTACTTTGTGATACATCTTTTCCAAGGAGGTCTATTTCGATATTTTGACCTGGCATCCCTGTTTAACACCAGAGAACTAAAAGCTATGAGTTCTTGCTTCTATGCTGCCTTATTATTGCATTCAGATATTAAAGGTATAGAATTCAAAGAAAATAGAGAATATATGTGGTTTACAGTCACTGGGATATCTATCATTCCACATACTACTATGGTAATGACTGAGATCAAATCTACAAATGGAAGAATTCGCTTCTTATTATGCAATCATCATTGAAAGTGATTATAGTAAATAAAAAAAAAAGTTTTGCAAGCAGAACATAACACAAATCAATTCTCTTTAAGACAGTTATTATTCGTAAACTATTCCTAAGTCCTACATGACAGGTGGATAATCTATATTATTCTTCTATGTTTGTAAGTGGTAACACTCATAACATTAAAAAAAAGTTTTAATAGACTCCAAATCGTACATTATTTTATTTCTGTACTTCTCCCTCTTAATCTGTTTTCAGGGAATACTAAGAACAGTAAATTGGCATCTGTAGGCCTATAGCTCTGCTTCTGTGTAAGATGGCTTATCAAAAGACCCTATGAAAGAAAATCTGGGGATGGATGGGAGCTGCTAACACACTTACAACAACAACAAAAAAAACTGAGCAGGGGAGGAATCTACTCTAATAGCTAAGGCAACAGAAGCCACAAAAATGGGCATTTGCAATCATCTCTCTTTGGATTCCATAATTTAACATGCTCAACTTTGTGATGCTCTGCTCAGAAAATGAATGCAACTAACGCTGCTTTTCCACACAATAGCCCTAGCACCCTCACTGCCTCCTTTCATATAAAGCATGTGCCTTTAGAAGTAAGACACATGGGCTGGCCCTTTGGGAGACAGCGCTACTCAAACTCTGAACCTCTGCTTCCCTGCCCCAACTGCCCTGTTCTCCAACCTGCTGAAGAGTCTCAACAACCCTGCATGTAGCTTGTGGTGTTACTAAGTAGATGGTCTGCACTTGTCACCACAGATACCACAGCTTCATATGGCTGCAGGGCTTCATTACAAGCCTGTTCAGAAGCCCATGTCTATCAGGTGACAGGTGTCTACTGCCTTAATGAAGAAGGGCATAAAGCTGCTGCTAACAGCAGTGATAGTGACCTCCCACTGAAGGCTTCACCATGCACCAAAGCTTATGTTGGCCCAGAGCCAATTCTGGTTTTAGCCACCTATTCAGAGATCTCTCCTCAAACTAATTTGCCCCATCCCATTGTTCTTAATCATGTTTCTTGACTCATTTTCCTCATTCCCTATAACCACCTGATATAATTTTGTTTCTTGTGAACTGTATGCCCACCTCTCCAGAATGGAATAACCCCCAGAGTGAAACCTTCATGTATCATGCTCACCACTATGTCCTCGGCAGCTAAAACAGTGCTGAGCACAGAGAAGGTCCTCAGGAAACATGCTAAACCAAATGAATGAATGCACTGCAGCAATCAGTAAAGGAAGTCTATACCCCTAGGAAACTCAGGCAAAGGATTTAACCTGTGTGAGGCATCACAGAAGTGAACAGCAGAGCTGCAATACATGCAACAAAAACCACAAGCACATTTGGGGGAAACTGATTGAGCTTTGGAAAGTCACTTCACCTGGCAATGCTTCAGCTGTGCCCTCCTGGGTAAGATAACATCCACCTTGCAGGGTTGTTAAAAGGATTACAGGAGACATAACGGAAAGCTGAGATGTGCCCTGCACATAACTGATCAACAAGAAACAGGAGCTTCTCTCATTGCTTTGCTTCTCCTGAGGGCTCTCTGAAAGGGACCTGGCAGTTGAGGGTCTAGATTCTTGTGTGCTGATATTCTCAGTCAATCTTTTCAGTTTGACAGCAGTCTTTCAAGGACTGTCTCATTTTATAGAATCCTCGGTAGAGATACCAACCTCTAAAATAATTGTGAAGGAGTAAAAATAAACAGGCTGATATGTATCAGGCTAGCGCACATTGTGGAAAATATCAAGCTGCATACATTTCAATTAATTCATACAATCACAAGAGAAAACCTATAAATGTTTTTCTTTTTTTGAGCTGTGTGAGTTCTACATAAAATCTTTGGGGATGTATCAAAGCTGTCTGGGAATTACTTACATTTGGGGTGCAGGTGTGTATACTCTGATGCAAGTGAACAAAGAATTCATGGAGTAAAATCGGCAATGTTGCAGGTACATGGATCTGCAAAAGTTTATTATCTTCTATATAGGAGTTTTCAAGTGGTAACACCTGCTGTATACTTCCAAGAATTCTTTTTTTTTTTTTTGAGACAGGGTCTTGCTCTGTCACCTAGGGTGGAGTATAGGGGTGCAATCCTGACTCACTGCAGCCTTCACCCCCTAGGCTTAAGTGATCCTCCCAAATAGCTGGGACTGCAGGCACACACCACGATGCCTGCTAATTTTTTGTACGTTTGTAGAGATGGGATTTTGCCACATTGCCCATGCTGGTCTTGAACTCCTGGGGTCAAATGGAATCCCAGAATGTTGGGATTGGGTCTGAAAGGGTCTGGCAGCTGAGGGTCTAGGATTTTTGTGTGCTGATAACTTTTCAATCTTTTTGGTTTGACAGCAGTCCTTTGAGGACTGTTTCATTTTATAAAACCCTCAGTAGAGATACCAACCTCTAAAATAATTGTGGAGTAAAAATAAATAGGCTAATATATAATTACCACCCTAGATTTAATTCAAAAGATAAGAAAAATATAAAGAAAAAGGAAACAGGTTCAAAGACCTGGGCACAAATGAAGATAGGTCTGCATTCTATATTTAATAATAACAATGACTACTAATCCCATTATTAAGAGCTTACCATATACTAGATGCTGTTGTAAATAATTACACATATTGTCATTTAATCCTCAGCAAAATTCTTTGAGGTTGTACTATGATCAACATCCCTATCTCACAGGCAAGAAGCTGCTGCATACAAAAGGGGGCCGTATTTGGCCCACAGGCCTTTCTGACCAAGACCAAGCGACCACCCTTAAGGTTCAGCTTACTCACCTGTAAAATGGGGTTAAGTACACTTGCCCTGGCTAATTCATAGCATAGAGAAATCAATGGGTGGGGAAAATACATGAAAATGTTTGCAGACATTTATCTAAATTTTGATGCTTACAGAGTAATCCTCACAACAACCACTTGAGATCTCTCCCAGATGAAGACCCAAGAGATGAAGCAATTTGCTCATGATCCTTCAGGTAGTTGCTGACTGGATGGGGCTGCAGAAAAAGGGCAAGGCTGGAGCCTAAGACCTAACCACTTCCCTCTAGCAGCCTTAGAATCTCTGTTACTCCTTTGATTATCAGTTTTCTCACCTGCAAAACAGTGAGGACAATACCCAGTGATATTCTGACTGACTGCTGAGAGAATCAGACATCAAGTCAGAAAAGTGCTTATGTGCAGAAAGCTCTCAATATTATCACAGAATCAATCTAAAAATGAAGCTCAAATCTCTGACTTCAAATCCTGTGGAGAACATGCACTTTGAAGACCTTTTACTACAACCGTTTAGCTCATGACACTCAAGTTATCAGTATCTCTATCCTATTAACAAAAATGAACATAGGTGAAATCTTCAGTAAAAACATTTTTAATATAATCAGGAGGAAAAAATACAATTTCTTCTTAATTTTATTTTATAAAATCTTACTCCGTTAGTATAAAAGAGGATCAAGTTTCATGGAAGCAGCGTATGAAGTAGATGGGAAACATAAGACATTAAATGTAATTTTAAATTTTTAAATTTCTACCTTAAGTGCTATCAACTGTTTGAAAAAACAATTACCTTATTGCTGATATTTCCCTAATTACATTAGTTTCTGTGAGTCTTTAAAATCACTTTTCATTCTTTCCTTCTACTATCTCATTCCCAAACTAATAATTATTACATATATACTCACTTGGAAAATAGTGTATGGATCTCTCTGTCATTATAGCTTTCAAGTGTTACTCATTTTGCTTTTGACATTTTTTAAGAACTCTCAAAGTTTTAATAATTAAATATAAAAAATTTACTAGGAATACATACAACTCAAATTACTAAAATGTGATTAAAAAATTGATAGCTATCCTTTCTGTGCCAAAGCCCCAGCAATTTTTAAGATATCACTTTTGCATACCATTTTTTACTTGGTTCTGTTGGATAAAAAGCACATTTTGCCTTTCATTAAATACTAAATTATATTTCCATAAATAATTATAGCAGTAACACAAATGTGAAAATAAATATTACCGTCCCCACTAATTTCATCTGCAGATCCAGGTGGCATGCAAAGAAAGGGAAGTAGGGAACAGAGGGAGGGAGAAATAGGAAGGAAAAGAGGGAAGAGAGGGGAAAACACTATTAAAATGACAAGTAAATCAAAAGGTAAGAAAAAAAAAATTACACCCCCCCAGGGTTTAATTCAAAAGATGAAGAAAGATTGTAGTGGTAGTAAGTTTACTTGAATTTGAGGGCATTATGCCAAGTTTTAAGCTGTCAATGTATTACATGAAGTTACGCACCAGTATTACAGAGTGTAAACTGGATTCTGCCACACTAAGCAAATTTGACTGAGTCTTACAATTAAATTTTAAAAATGGTTTCTACCTTCCTCAGAGGGAATTTGTGTCCCCTGAGATAAAAATGCAAACAAACTAGTCATTAATGTGTATGTTTAGCTATATGAAGGGAATAAGCCCTCACTAAGCCCATTCCAATGAGCCAGCGGGATTTAAATATCACATGGTAGATGTAGGCCAGGTCCACTATTATAAACTGTGGGGAGTGCAGTACTTGAAGCTCTGCTAACAACTAAGGTTCCCATTTAAGTTTGCACAGAACAAATTTTGTTCTGAATAGTTTGGAGAAATTACTGTTTCAGTTATTATAAATATAATCTTTGCTTTCCTAGAAAATGCTCCAAAGGGCATAGCTGTCTTTACTATGCAGCAGCCCTAAATATCTGTCCCCAAAGCATAAAGAGCAGATAACTAGGGGGTCACTCTGACCATTCTCCTTCATTCAGTTGCATGCTATATTAGGAAATCCATGATGCAAAAAGTGTGATCCTGCTGACCTCTGTGGGAAAACACTGAAACAACACAAATGAAACTGAGAAGCAACTTCTTGCCCTGCCATGCATTTAAAAACCAGCAGACAAACAAAAAATCTATTCAAGAGAGTAACCCAAAGATAGACATAAACTCTTGCCCCCACCCCAACCCCCTTATTGCTTCTGAACAATAAACAGCACATACACTAATATTCAATAAAGCTATGATCTATCCAGGATAATCTATAAGCATCGAGTTAGAGTTATTCGTTTCTCTGGAGTAATCTGGTTAATAGGAGAGCCTGTGCAAATATGAGTGCAGAGTGCAGTACCCGTAGAAGGAGGATCATGGGAACAGAAGACCAAAGGGAGAAAGCGCCTAGCTTTCTTAACTTTATGTTGGCAGTGACTGACTCCTTTATAAAGAGGCAAGAGAGGAAAGAGAAAAATAGAAACAAATTATTTCAATACAAAAGACAACTTTTGTTACATTTTAAGGCTTATCTATAAAAACAGATACAAAATTGCAATGCTTTTATTTTGACTATTGGCATGCCTTATTCTTACTATGACTGACTTGAGTTTTAAAAAACATACTAATATTTAAAAATGTAATTTCCTATAGATTAGCACTAGATACAGAAACAAGACATGAGATTCTCCCAGCTCTGTAGAGCCAGACAATTGAAAAATCAGATATTTTTCCAAATGACATTTAAAGCAAAAAGCAAAGACCAATAAATAATTCAAGACTCCTGTGAACATTTAACACTGAACTATAAAGAAAAAAAATAGCAGATCTTGATTTGTGAAAGTTTGATGAACAACTTCTCCCAAATCGTTAGCAACGACACACAGCTCTTGAGTTATATACTTTACATAAATTACCTTAACATAAAAACTGGTGAGAGGATCTTTGAAAACACAGGTTGCAAAACCTCTACTAGCATTACTGATTCATTCGCTCACTCATTCGTGTACTCAAAATTAATTTTAGAGTCAAAAAGCTGGATCAGTAAGACACATCTCAGCTCTCCAAAAGCATACAGAAAAAATGAGAAAACAAGCAGCAATTACAGTACGGTAATGGCAATAGTGGACAAGTGTGAAAGTGAAGTCAAAGCAAGGGACACAGGGATGTAGCCCTTTAAGATGTAGCAGTCAACATACGACAGACACAGGTAACATCAACATTTAACTGCATACTCACAGAGTATCATCAAGAAAGATCAGAAGTATGGGCCCAGAAAGAACTAGGGTCAGGACTGTTTGCCCATCAACATGGTAACAAACTTATTGACATTGTCGACATATTAGGAACAGAAATGAGAACAGAAATGCACTCTTCAGTAATATTTTTCAAATGGTATGCTTTGATCCTAGTAACATTTACTGACAATTTCATCTTACTGCTTGACTTGAAAAGACACTTTACACACTAAATTTCTGGACTTCGTATACCATGGCCCTAGAGTAAAAGCATAAATTGGTCTCTCAGTTAAGAAGATGGGCCTGCAGCCTGTGTAACATAGCAAGACTCTGTCTTTTTTAAAACATTCAAAAATTAGCCAGGTGTGGTGTCGTGCACCTGTGGCCCCAGATACTCAGGAGGCTGAGGTAGGAGGACTACTGGAGCTGGGAGGTAAAGCCTGGACCACAGAAGCAGAGCCTCTAAACTCCAGCCTGGTGACAGAAGCAGTGTCTCCGTAAAAAAGATGGGCCTGACAACTGGATGCACTGTGTGATGTGGGATGGGATTTTTGACTGGGGAAGGGAAAGATTAGGAAGCAATATTGATACGGGCCATTATTGGGATGAAATAAGAATTTGGACTGTGGATAAGAGCATTTCTTCGGTATTAAATTTCCTGATTTTGATAATTATACTCTGATCATATAAGACAGTATCTTTGGTCTTCAGAAACACACTGAAATGTTTATAAGGGGCACCATGTCTATAACTTGTTTTCACACGGTCCAAGGGAAAAACTAACAACAACAACAAAAATAACAACAAAAAACCTACAGAGTGATAAAGTGAGCCAAAGTATAAACATACAGAACTGGAGGAAAGGTCATGTGAGACATCACATTACTATTCTTACAACCATTCTCCAGGCGTAAAGTTACAGAAAAATAAAAAATACATGGAACACCAGCTCTGGAGCCAGACAGTTTGGATTCAAATACTGGCTCAATTAGTCATTCTGACCTTGGAAACATTGCTCAATTTCCGTTCCTTAGTTTTCTTATTTGTAAAATGGGGTATAACAGAAGCTACCTCCAGTAAAAAGGTGAGGAGAGGATTCTATGGGATTCCCTGGGCACCTGGAACAGAGTGGTCCCTCCACAAGTGCTAGCTATTCTTATTTTTCTACGTTCATTTTCTAACTGGACTGAATATTCTTTATATTAACTTACAAAGTGACTTTAAAAAAAAAAAGTACAACTCTTACTACCAAAATTATCCCAGGTGAGGTAGATGAAGAGTTGGGAGTGGGAAGAGGGAGGTGGCGCTGAGAAGCACTCCGTGGGCCAGAATGTCTAAGACCTCTGAGCTCATGGTAAGGGCACTGGCTTTTATTCTGAATGACATCAAGAGCAAATGGAAGCAAGAAGAGAGACATTGTCTGTCATTTTTCAAAGGCTTCCTGGGAGCTTTCTAAAAGGGAATAGGTAGGTTTGCAATAATTTAGTTGAGAGACTGAGGTAAATCTGAACCAGCGCATTCACATAGAAAGTTGGACTAGTGAGAAACGAAAATCACTCAGAGCAGCCTGAGGTATAGGTCTGCGAAATTTTTTAGTCCCAAAGGGATCCCAAAGGGACAGGAGTGTGGGGCTTCAGTCATGCCCACCTCACCCATATCCTGCACCCAGGCCCAGAGCAATTGTTGAAAGGCATTTTGTTTTTAACTAGTGGCCTTACCCATTATCTTTACATTTTTAGAATATGTGATACAATGTAGGAACTCTCTCTTTTCCTTTAAAGACCCACTTGTAACTGCTACTAATCAGAGCATATATTCAAGGTAGCTCAACCTATGTTCTGATTTGCAGTCCTCAAACCTGGTCCCCCCCAACCAAAAAAACCTCTGTACTTATATTATTTTGGCTTATGTTTTTTTTCTTTAGGGCGACATATCTGGCTTAAGTCCGCAGGATGTGGTGACTTCCTCCTGAACACCAGGCATTTCTCTCTCTGAAAGCAGCGCTTGGTATGAGCAGGAACCCACAGTCCCATCCATCAGGTGTTACCGTGAGTTATCCTGAATCCAGACCTCTCTTTCTTCTTATTTAAGGTCTATATTTTATTTGGGCTGTTTTTCAAATCCTCTCTTTGCTTTTAGATCAAGGGCTTTGGTTTCCTGTATCTCTGGATAGGAACTGAGTAAGGAGCTTTGCCTTCTCCACCTCTCCCTAAGGGCAAGAGGTCTGGGTTATGCACTGGTCTAGCACCAGTGGTTTCATTTCTTTTGCCTAAGATTACACAGCACACTTTAAAAATAGCTGCTGCTTTCTACTTGTCATAATTCAGATTTGTCTTTTCATTTCTGGCCATTCCTGTTAATTCCAAATCGAAAGATGCATGAGGGTGATTTATACTCATAAACAGCACACATTAACCCTAAAGACATTTCTGGCCTTGGTCACTTTTGAAAAGTTCTTGAATTATGAGAAATCAAAACCTGGGCACGTTTTTAAGGGACAATCTCCTTCAGAAACACCAGCTGGTTTTACTGGATGTCCCCTTGCAAATATCTAGGAGCTTTCTATTTTTCCTGGCTGAAGTCTGATAAGAGATTTGAAACATATCTTAAAAGCTTGGTGGTCAGAAGTCAGCTTACCCAAAAGCGGATACTCAGGCTATAATTCTTTCGGGAGTTAAAAAAAAATTATATGTTTGCTCTTTTGGATACTCTCTCTGGGGTTTTTTCCCCACAAACTAAAACTGCCTTTTAAAAATGTTTTATCCCTGTTTGTTTCCTATCTTATTGGCATGACTTTTTGCAAGACAACAAAAACAACAACAACAACAACAACAAAAAAAAACAAAAAACAAACAAACAAACAAAAAATGTAAAACTCCACTGGCCTTTTAGAAAGCTTAACATATTTCCAAACTGGCTCCTCCAAGTCTTGTTCTTCCATCTCTTTCCATTTCTGCTCATTCCTTTTGCCATCTCTGATACCACATAGGAGACTTTGAGCAGCCCCAAGATTCCTTGAATTGATTTGCCTCAAATTCTTTCTTGAGCCAGATCTAAGAACCCTCTTTTGGGGTCTGGATCAGAACCTCTTTCAGGTAACACCATGTTATTTTTCCCTCTTTTGGGGGAACCAGGAATCAATGTAAAAGTGGGAGTCCGGGGATTGCTGGCAAGATGGCCAAATAGGAACAACTCTGGTCTGCAGCTCCCAGCCAGACTGAGTCAGAAGGTGAGTGATTTCTGCATTTCAAACTGAGGTACCCTGTTCTTCTCACTGGGACTGGTTAGACAGCGGGTGCAGCCCAAGGAGGGCGAGCCAGGGAACAAAACTGGATGGAGAATGAGTTTGATGAATTGACAGAAGTAGGCCTGAGAAGCTGGGTAATAACAAACTCCTCTAAGCTAAAGGAGCATGTTCTAACCCAATGCAGGGAAGCTAAGAACTTTGATAAAAGGTTACATGAATTGCTAACTAGAATAACCAGTTTAGAGAAGAATATAAATGACCTGATGGAGCTGAAAAACACAGCACGAGAACTTCATGAAGTATACACAAGTATCAATAACTGAACTGATCAAGCAGAAGAATGAATAACAGAGACTGAATATCAACTCAATGAAATAAAGCGAGAAGATAAGATTAGAGAAAAAAGAGTAAAAAGAAATGAACAAAGCCTCAAAGAACTATGGTACTATGTGAGAAGACCAAATCTACATTTGATTCGTGTACATGAAAGTGATGGGGAGAATGGAACCAAGTTGGAAAACACTCTTCAGGATAGTATCCAGGAACTTCCCCAACCTAGCAAGGCAGGCCAACATTCAAATTCAGGAAATACAGAGAACACCACAAAGATACTCCTTGAGAAGGGCAACCCGAAGACACATAATTGTTGATTCACCACAGATGAAAAGAAGGAAAAAATGTTAAGGGCAGCCAAAGAGAAAGGTCAGGTTACCCATAAAGGGAAGCCCATCAGACTCACAGCAGATCTCTCAGCAGAAACCCAATAAGCCAGAAGACCGTGGGAACCAATATTCAATATTCTTAAAGAAAAAAATTTTCAACCCAGAATTTCATATCCAGCCAAGCTAAACTTCATAAGTGAAAGAGAAATAAAATCCTTTACAGACAAGCAAATGCTGAGAGATTTTGTCACCACCAGGCCTGCCTTATAAGAGCTCCTGAAGGAAGCACTAAACATGTAAAGGAACAACAGGTACCAGCCGCTGCCAAAACGTACCAAATTGTAAAGACCATCGTTGCTATGAAGAAACTGCATCAACTAATGGGCAAAATAACCAGCTAGCATCATAGTGGCAGAATCACAATCACATGTAATAATATTAACCTTAAATGTAAACGGGCTAAAGGTCCCAATTAAGACACACAGACTGACAAATTGGATAAAGAGTCAAGAACCATCAGTATACTGTATTCAGGAGACCCATCTCACATGCAAACACACACACAGGCTCAAAATAAAGGGATGGAGGAATATTTAAACAGAGGGAAAGCAAAACAAACAAACAAACAAACAAACAAAAAACAAAAAAAACCAGGGATTGCAATCCTAGTCTCTGATAAAACAGACTTTAACCCAACAAAGATCAAAGGAGCAAAAGGCATTATATAATGGTAAAGGGATCAATGCAACAAGAAGAGCTAACTATCCTAAATATATATGCACCGAATACAGGAGCACCCAGATTCATAAAGCAAGTTCTTAGAAACCTACAAAGAGACTTAGGCTCCCAGACAATAGTGGGAGACTTTAACACCCCACTGTCAAATAGATCAATGAGACAAAAATTAACAAGGATATCCAAGACTTGAACTCAGCTCTGGGCCAAGCGGACCTAATAAACATCTACAGAACTCTCCACCCCAAATCAACAGAATATACATTCTTCTCAGTACCACATTGCACTTACTGTTTTTTCTTTTGTGAGACAGAGTCCCGCTCTCTCGCCCAGGGCTGGAGTGCAGTGGTACAATCTCGGCTCACTCCAACTTCTGCTTCCCAGGTTCAAGCAATTCTCCTGCCTCAGCCTCCCGAATATCTGGAACCACCGGTGCATGCCACTGTGCCTGGCTAATTTTTGTATTTTCAGTAGAGACAGGGTTTCACCATGTTGGTCAGGATGGTCTTGATCTCCTGACCTCGTGATCTGCCCACCACAGCCTCCCAACATGCTGGGATTATAGACATGAGCTACTGCGCCTGGCCGACATCATATTTATTCTAAAACTGACCACATAATTGGAAGTAAAACACTCCTCAGCAAAAGCAAAAGAAAGGAAATCATAACCAACAGTCTCTCAGACCACAGAGCAATCAAATTAGAACTCAAGATTTAGCAACTCAAAAACCACAGATCAATCTGCTCCTGAACAACTACTGAGTAAATAACGAAATTAAGGCAGAAACAAAGATGTTCTTTGAAATCAGTGAGAACAAAGACACAACGTACCAAAATCTCTGGGACACATTTAAAGCAGTATGTAGAGGGAAATTCAAACAGTCCATGGTAAAAATTCAACTGTCTTTCATGCTAAAAGCTCAATACTAGGTATGGATGGAATGTATTTCAAAATAGTTAAGAGCTATTTATGACAAACCCACAGCCAATATCATACCGAATGGGCAAAAACTGGAAGCATTCCCTTTGAAAACCAGCACAAGACAAGAATGCCCTCTCTCACCACTTCTATTCACCACAGTATTGGAATAGGATGCCCTCTCTCACTACTCCTATTCAACATAGTATTAGAATATCTGGCCAGGGCAATCAAGCAAGAGAAAGAAATAAAGGGTTTTCAACTGGGAAAAGAAGGAAGTCAAACTGTCTCTGTTTACAGATGGTATGATTGTATATTTAGAAAACCCCATCATCTCAGCCCATAATCTCCTTAAGTTGACAGCAACTTCAGCAAAGTCTCAGGATACAAAATCAATGTGCAAAAATCACAAGCATTCTATACAATAATAACAGACAAACAGAGATTCAAATCAGGACTGAACTCCCATTCATAATTGCTACAAAGAGAATAAAATACCTAGGAATACAACTTACAAGAGACATGAAGGACCTCTTCAAGGAGAACTACAATCCACTGCTCAAGAAGTAAGAGATGACATGAACAAATGGAAAAACATTCCATGCTCATGGAGAGGAAGAATCAGTATCGTGAAAATGGCCACACTGCCCAAAGTAATTTATAGATTCAATGCCCTTCCCATCAAGCTACCACTGACTTTCTTCACAGAGCAGGAAAAAAACTACTTTAAATTTTATATGGATCCAAAAGAGAGCCTGCATAGCCAAGACAATCCTAAGCAAAAGGAACAAAGCTAAGGCATCACATTACCTGACTTCAAATTATACTACAAGGCTACAGTAACAAAAACAGCATGGTACTGGTACCAAAACAGATATATAGACCAATGGAACAGAAAAGAGGCCTCAGAAATAATACCACACATCTACAATCATCTGATCTTTGACAATCCTGACAAAAGCAATGGGGAAAGAATTCCCTATTTAATAAACGGTGTTGGGAAAACTGGCTAACCATGTGCAGAAAACTGAAACTGAATCCCTTCCATACACCTTATACAAAAATTAACTCAAGATCAATTAAACACTTAAAATCTAAGACCTAAAACCATAAAAACCCTAGAAGAAAACCTAGGCAACGCCATTCAGGATACAGGTGTGGGCAAGGACTTCATGACTAAAACACCAAAACAATGGCAACAAAAGCCAAAATTGACAAACAGGATCTAATTAAACTAAAGAGCTTCTGCACAGCAAAAGAAACTATCATTAAAGTGAACAGGCAACCAACAGAATGAAAGAAAATTTTTGTAATCTATCCATCTGACAAAGGGCTAATATCCAGAATCTATAAAGAACTTAAATTGCAAGAAAAGAAACACCCCATCAAAAAGTGGGCAAAGGACATGAACAGACACTTCTCAAAAGAAGACATTTACGCAGCCAACAAACATGAAAAAAACCTCATCATCACTAACAGAGAAATGCAAATCAAAACCACAACAGATACCATTTCAAGCCAGTTAGAATAGTGATCATTAAAAAGTCAGGAAACAACAGATGCTGGAGAGGATATGGAGAAATAGGAACGCTTTTACACTGTTGGTGGGAATGTAAATTAGTTCACTGTAGCGATTCCTGAAGGATCTAGAACTAGAAATACCATTTGACCCAGGAATCCCATTACTGGGTACGGACCCAAAAGATTATAAATAATTATACTATAAAGACACATGTACATGTATGTTTACTGCGGCACTGTTTACAATAGTAAAAACTTGGAACCAGCCCAAATGCCCATCAATGACAGACTGGATAAAGAAAATGTAGCACATATACACCATGGAATACTATGCATCTGCAAAAAACGATGAGTTCATGTCCTTAGCAGGGACATGGATGAAGCTGGAAACCATCATTCTCAGCAAACTAACATAGGAACAGAAAACCAAATACCGCATGTTCTCACTCTTAGGTGGGAGTTGAACAATAAGAATACATGGACACAGGGAGGGAAACATCACGCATCAGGGCCTGTCGAGTGGTGGGAGGTTAGCATTAGGAGAATACCTAAGTAGATGACAGGTTGATAGGTGCAGCGAACTACCATGGCACATGTATACCTATGTAACAAACTTGCATGTTCTGCACATGTACCCAAGAACTTAAAGTATAACAATAAGTGGGAGCCAGGCATGGTGGCTCATGCCTGTAATCCCAGCACTTTGGGAGGCAGAGGTGGATGGATCACCTGAGCTCTGGAGTTGGAGACTGCCCTGGGAAACATGGCAAAACACTGTTTTTACAAAAAAATATAAAACTTGGGCTTGCTGGTGTGTGCTTATAGTCACAGCTACTTGGGAGACTGAGGTGGGAGGACTGTTTGAGCCTGGGAAATGGAGGCTGCAGTAAGCCGGGATCGTGGCACTGCACTCCAGTCTGGGCAATAGATTGAGAGACCCTGTCTCAAAAAAGATGTCGAGTCCTTGATTTTTTTTTTTTTTTAAGACAGGGTTTTGCTACATTGCCCATGCTGGTCTCAAACTCCTGGGCTCAAGGAATCTGCCTGCCTCGGCCTCCCAAAGTGCTAGGATTACAGGTGTGAGCCACCACAGCAGGCCCTTGATTTTTAGATTTATAATACATGCTGGGCCTTCCAGTTATGCCTGCTTTTCAAATATTTAAATATTAGGCCCTGAAAACTGCACGTGCTTTATCTGCCCAATTCACTACAGAGCTCCAACTTGAAGTCAATAATCTAATTAGAAAACAAGCTAAGTTGAAAAGAACACCTATCGAAATAAATCAGTCTCCAAAATACAACTTTCTGACACTTAGCTGCCTATTTTGAAACCCTCTGTCAAAGAAATTTACACCTATAAAGGAAATTACCATTTTTAAGGGCATCTTCCCCCCATGCACCTAAACCAATAAGATATTATCTTCATGTTCCTGGAATCTGTGATATAAAGAACCATGGACAATCAATAGTTTATTATTATTATTGTTGAGAGAGTCTTTCTGTGTTATTCAGGCTGGAGTACAGTAGTGTGATCTTGGCTCACCATAACCTCCATCTCCCAGATTCAAGCAATTCACGTACCTAAGCCTTCCAACTAGCTGGGATTACAGGCATCCGCCATCATACCTAGCTAATATTTGTATTTTTAATAGAGTCTGGGTTTCACCATGTTGGCCAAGCTGGTCTGGAACTTCTGACCTCAGTTGATCCACCTGCCTTGGCCTCCCAAAGTGCTGGAATTACAGGCATGAGCCACTGTGCCTGGCCAATAGCTATACCGTTTTAATGCAAATTCTTAGTAAACCATTTAAGAACTGCCTGTTCTTTTTCTTTAAAAATCCACTTGTAACTGCTGCTAATCAGTGCACATATACCTGGCAACTTCAATCTATGACTCGGTCTTCTAAATATATTCCCAGTGTAAACCTTAAAGGACAAAACTTAGGCAAAATTAATATAAGTACAGACTTTATTTCCAGGAGCAAGAATAACCCCAAGGATGATCTTATCAGCTAGAAAGAAAGTAGTGCCACTTAATGAGTGGAGAAGGGGAGAGAAGCAGGCTTGGCGTGAACATCAGTTTATTTTGAATATGTTAACTCTAAAATGCTTATGAGACATCAGATTCTACATAGTGAAAATGTAGTGGCCATAGGGGTCTGGAGTTCAGGAAAGAAGTCTGAAAAACTGAGATAACAAACTGAGAGTAACCAGCATAATTAAGTTATAAAACAAAATGAGATCCCCAAGGGGATGAGTGTGGCTGGCAGAAAGTGTCAGAAGAACTGAGTCCTGGGATCCTCAAGCGTGATGAGTTGAATAATAAGGAGTGAGGTAGGAAGAATACATTCTGGAAGCAAAAGCAGGGCAATTTCAATAAGGGGCAACACTTATTGGATACAATGAGTTCGAAATTCCTCTTCAAAGAATCTGTATGTCATTATATTCAGTTATTTGTCCTTCATCTTACTTAAAGTTTAACTTTCTTATAGTTCCAGTAAACAACCTTCCCTACCAGTTCTAATCAGTAGTTTACATCTGGTTCCCTCCCACCCCACACCCGCTCTGCCCCCGGCTTTGTCCTGACTCATCCTGGTCACCTGCTTCAGTCATCCGCTCTGGTCACCTTTTTTGACCTAGGTCACCCCTGGCTACCTGCCTGACCTGCCTGTAACTGTCCTTCCCACCAAACCACCTACCCTGCCACTCCAGCTCAGACCCCTGCTCTCTTTAAAACAGCCAATTGGGATTAGTCTAGGTTGTATGGTCTAGCCCTAGCCAACAGGGGAATGACACAGCAGTAGGGGAGTCCCCCATCAGAAATAAGTACCCCTTTTCCTCCCTTGTCCAAATGTGCAGTCACCATTGTTCCATCCGTGAGACGCACCCTTCTATAGAAGTAAACTGCCTTGATGAGAGGATTTATCTTCCAGTACTATTTCTTTTGTGGACTTATAACACACTGAACCACAATAACTCACATAAAGAGTTCTTCTGTTGTAAGGGGACCAGTGAGGTCAGAAGGGGGCTACTAAGGTGGGGAAACAACAGTGGGTGATGTGCTAATGAAACCAGAGCTAACCTGTTTAGCCTGCCAAACTTGACCTGCCTGGTTTGCTGTATTAGGCCATTATTGTATTGCTATAAAGAAATACCAGAGATTGAGTAATTTATAAAGAAATGAGGTTTTAATTGGCTCTGCCGGCTTTAATGGAAAGCATGGTGCTGACATCCTGGCTTCTGCAGAGGCCTCAGGAAGCTTATCATCATGACAGAAGATGAAGAGGGAGCAGACACATCACATGGCAGCAGAAGGAGCAAGAGGTGAGGTGGGGAACAGCCACATACTTTAAAGGACCAGCTCTAATGTGAACTCAGAGCCAGAGCTCACTCATCACCAAAGGAACGGCCCAAGCCATTCATAAAGGATCTGCCTCTGGATTCAAACACCTTCCAACAGGCCTCACCTCCAAAACTGGGGATTACATTTCAACATGAGATTTGGGCAGGGACAAATAGCCAAATAATATTAGTTGTTTTTAGTTGCTTACTTCTAGTTGATCTAAAAACTACCACTAGCAAGTCAAATAATCAGACAATCCATAACTAAAATCCCACCCGCTTCCGTAAGGATAAAATCTCTGACTGTAGGTCACTATAGTAATGGATGCTTTAAGTTGTTTTTCAGCAAGTAAGGAGCAGCTCTTGTCCAGCTCACGCAGCTTGAGGCCACCAATCCTTCAAATGGGCTTATGTCAATGCAGAAGAGATGACCATATGACATCAGAGAGCTGAAAACTCCTCCCTCAGATCATGGAAATGCTACCGTTTTCTGAACATGCATTGTATGAAGAGCCATGAAGCCTGACTATGTGTGTGTACATCACTGATTAACTCACTTTTCCGTACATCCACTCACCTTTTCCCATGCCTTCAACTGCCTTACTCCTCTATCCAATAAATATATACCTAAAACTTCATCTTTGGGGAGGAAGATTTGACATCTGTTCTCTCATCTCTTCACATGGCAGCCTTGTAAGATCTTTTCCCTTTGGCAAAACCTGTTGCCACAATGTTTGGCTTGCTGCACACAAGGAGGGAAATAAACTAAGAATAGTAAAACAGGGAAAATTCCTGACCAGTTAACAAGTGATAAGGGGGTAGACTGGTAAGAAGTTAGGCTTAATTGGGCTGGGCCTGGTGGCTCATGCCTGTAAATCCCAGCACTTTGGGAGGCTGAGGAAGGCAGACCACTTGAGGTCAGGAGTTTGAGACCAGCCTGGCTAACATGGTGAAACCCCATCTCTACCAAAATTACAAAAGTTAGCCAGATGTCTGTAGTTCTAGTCACTCAGGAGGCTGAGGCACAAGAATTGCTTGAACCTGGGAAGTGGAGATAGCAGTGAGCTGAGATTGCACACTGTACTCCAGCCTGGGTGACAGAGTGAGACGCTGTCTCAAAAAAAAAAAAAAGTAAAAATATATATATGGACTTAATTGGGTGGACAAGTCACCTATTGTGAGCCCAAGGCAGGTAGCACTTATGGCTGGCAAGTGCTGGAGGTTTAAAGAATGGTTTGAAGTGGTGTGACATGGAATTGAAAGTGAGACCAAAGCACTGTGGTTGTGCTATTCCCCTTAAGGTTCAGCTGTGTTACAGCAGAAATGGGACAGAATGAGCTGGCTTTAGCTTGGCAGTGTTTCTGCCAAGTGAGTTAAAAACAAACAGAGTAGGACAGAGATGATGGGGATGTATGCCAGAGAGGAATACAATTATTGATCTGCGGTTTTACGCTAGTTAAGAAACCAGAGAAGATACAAAATTGTGATGTAGACAGCAGAATGGGCATGGGATCAAGGAACACGCTAGAAAAACTGGAGGTGGTGGTCAGAGAGGGTTTTCTTAAAATTGAAATTATAGGAAAGTTAAAGTTGTAGACAAAGTGTAGGCCCCGCAGGAATGAGAAACAGCAGACTGCACCACTGGAAGAATGGAGAGAAGAGGTGTTGCGGCTGGGTGCGGTGGCTTATGTGTGTAATTCCAGCACTTATAGAGGCCAAGGCTGGGGTGGGGGGATCACCTGAGGTTGCGGGAGTTTGAGGCCATCCTGGCCAACATGGTGAAATCTCATTTCTATTAAAAATGCAAAAAAATTAGCTGAGTGTTGTGGCACGCACCTTCCCAGCTACTTGGGAGGCTGAGGTAGGAGAATTGCTTGAACCTGGGAGGCAGAGGTTACAGTGAGCTGAGATCGCGCCACTGCACTCCAGCCTTGACAACAGTGTGAGACTCCATCTCAAAGAAAAAAATAAAAAAAGAAGTGCTAGAAGAATTGCCTACCTACCATGAATACTGACATCCTCCCAAACTACGAGGGGGGATGCTGGAGAAATAACAGTGAACTGAGTGCTCAAAACTTTGAGGAACATAGGATAGTCTTGTTCTGATATGTGAGATTCAAAGCTGGTGTTTTTGAAGAATAGTCTGGAAGGGGTAATAAGAAGCAAGGGATACTTATCTCATCTCCAGCCCTAGTGCTACCGTGGTTCTCAGACATCATCAGTAGGGTTACAGAAGCATCAAGGGGCATCAGTGCCCTCCACAGTTTTAGTTAGAGGAAGGTGACAAAGAAGAATATATAGAGAAGTACCAGAAGACAAAGATGTAGTGCTTTAGAACTTGGGGAAAACCAAGCAATGAAGACACAACAGGGGGTGTGCAGAGGGTATAGGAGTGACAAAGGAATCTGGGCTTCTGCAGGAACAGGTATGAATATGCATAGAGTATAATGAGGTAAGTCCAAGTGGATCAGTATTTTCCTTTTCATTTCTAGTTACTTAAGTAACATGGTATTTTCCTTTGACCATAACTCTCAATTCTGTTCTTTTCCTTGGGCATTAGGGTGTGGTGCTGATGAAGGTGAACAATACCTGAGGGCTGTATTCCAGGAAACAGGTTTCCCAGAAATCATCCAACCCGGGGCGGTCATGGGGCAATATCCTATTGCAACAATGTGAAAAACACACAAATTCATACTGATATTTTACAAAGAAAATCTCAAAGAATGATTACTTCTGACTAGTGAGGTGAAGTTTATTATTTTTAAAACTGGTAAATAAAGGAAAAGAAAAAGGCAGTTTTCCTGTCTTTCCAGGCGAGGCCTGTTCCCGAGAGTAACGAAACAGCTGGTGAGGGAAAGCTGTCTTTAGAAGCATTCCAACTAAACAAACGGAGAAAAAAATGACAGGATTCACAGGGTGCCATTTGGTGGCCTTTGATGGAATCTAAGCATTAATGTCAATAGCTGCTAAAGCTATTAGGTGAAATGCTCATGGGAACTTGCCCATATATAGATCAGAGATTGATGGGACCTAAACCAATTGATTAGTTTTAACATTACAAACAACAATCAGATGTATATCACCTATGCAGTATTCTTGTGTGTGTGTGTGTGGGGGGGGGGGAATCAAACCCAAGCTGAATCAAATTTCTCTAAGGAACAGCTTATGAGAAATTAAGGGGCCAGAAAGAAATAAACAAAATAGCATCACAGACATGTAATCAGCCTAATCCAGAATATGAGAATAAGACATGGGACACAATTTCTTTAACAAATCAACTGCAATTTGTAACAAACAAACAGGGTCTAGCTGATAAATACAGGAGATGTTGCAAGCAAATTCAAAGTACTTCTTGTCTGACTCTTGTTTAGACGAAACCACATATGAAAATGAGATCATCAGGAACCTTTGAACACTGACTGGAGAGCTGATAATGTTTTATTAAAAAAAAAAAGAAAAAGAGTCTCATCTTTTAGGAATATAAATGAAATATGCCTTAGATTTGCTTTAGAATAACCAATAGGGATTACATTTGTGTATAAGTTGATGGACAGAGAGGTGACATAAAATTGGCCAAAGTTTTTAGTTGCTGAGTCTGGGGTGATAATGATATGAAAAATCATGATATAATTCTTTCTCTTCTGTATATGCTTTCACTTTTCCACAAAAAGTTTTAAAGACTCAAAATTCAAAAGCTTAGTAGGCATTTAATAGTTGTTCATTTCTATAGTCTCCTCTTTGTAAAGGCATAAAAAAATATATTGCCTTGACTTATGCAGTTTGATTTTAATCCCCAATTATTGTATAGCTACAAGCCACAAACTAGGTGGAGGAAGACTTGAGGTCAAATTCTGGAATTTATATTTTAAACTTTCAAGCATTCCCTTTAAAATTATTTTCCCCAAAGAAAAAAATAATTGGACTGTTTGATGTTACCAATATTTATTTTCTATTTAGTAAGATGATAATACATGGGCTTCTTGTGTTTTAATAATACATTTTTTAAAAAGTTTGAGGAGTTTATTATTGTTAATAAGTTTAGCCAGAGGATTAAGATGGTTCATGAGCCAAGTATACCTAACACTGTCAACTGTGAAGCATATATTTTATAAAGACAAAAATACATTTTTGTTTACAATACTGTCATGTATATTTTCCTCTTTGTAGCATGGAGGCTGCTTGGAAGAAGACTGTAATACTCTCTTCTGGAAACAAAATTTATAAGACTGAGCTGCATTTGTGTGGGCTGGAAAGAGTTTATAAAAACAAAAACCCACTTTAAATTTTTGTTGTACTAATTATAGCTCAGCTTTTCATTTGGCCTTTTAAAAAACTTGAAAGTGCCTCAGGCTTGCCAGGGAGGTATGTGAGTTTCTGTCTGTACTGCCTGCAGGGAGGTATGTGAGTTTCTGTCTGTACTGCCTGCAGCTGAGACAGGAAGTTCAACTCAAGGGTGAAGGAGTATTTCTGGGTCCTTTTTCAGGATACACTTTACAACATATGATGTTGATATTTCAAAACCTATATGACTTCCAGGTATTCTCAACTGCTTTAGTACCCACAGAAGAAAAGACATGATTAAGAAGAATGCGCAAATCTCAATAGTGGCAAAGGGAGTTCAAATGATGTAATGGTGGGAGAGAGAGGGCTATAGGAGAGAAGGCAGCATAGCTGGGCTGTTTTGATTATTCCTTTCCTTATTCATGAACAACACGGTCAGCCAGTCTATCTGTATGAAGTCTGTGACAACCGTACACTTCTCAATGGTTTGGAGTCTCTCCTAATACCACGCTGACTACAAAACACTGTTCATGACTGTTGAAACTAGAAGAATTTCCAGTGAGCCAGATACTAGGAACATGTCAGTAACATCCAATACCTAATATTTTGTGCACAAAAAAATTATTAGTGGCATTAATTTGATTGAATTATATCACAAAGCATGTAATTTACAAAAATAAATTATGTTTTTAAATTTAGTCAGTTTTTTTTTTTTTTTTTTTTTTTTTTTTTTTTTTTTTTTTTTTTTTTTTTTTGAGATAGAATTTTGCTCTGTTGCCTAGGCTGGGGTGCAGTGGCATGATCTCGGCTCACTGCAACCTCCATCTCCCGGGTTCAAGGGATCCAATTTCAGCCTTCCAAGTAGCTGAGACTATGGGAACATGCCACCGTGCCTGGCTTAATTTTTTGTAGAGATGGGGTTTCACCATGTTGCCCAGGCTGGTCTCAAATTCTTGTGCTCAGGCAAACTGCCTGCCTTGGCCTCCCAAAGTGCTGGGACTACAGGTGTGAGCCACTGCACCTGGCCTAAATTTAGTTTTATTTTTTATTTTTTCAGTGTTCCTTGGATTTGGTAGGGAAAAAATGAACTGCTTATATAGCAGGTGACAATACTCTAAAATTAGGGCAAGGTTTTTTTTTTGTTTTGTTTTGTTTTTTTCCTTTTAATTCCTAAAAGCTATGATTTAACTCAAGCTTTCAGCAATAGACACAGGTTACCTTGGGAACCCACAGCATTATCACAATTGAAACTAGAGTATAAAACTATATAGAAGAACCTCTTGGGAACTTGAATACAGAGCAGACTTCTGATTTTTTCTGAAAGAGTTGGAACCAAGTCAGTACTATCCTATTCCTAATAAATGGGGAAAAATACTGTCATGTAATCACACTCAAACTCTTCCCAAGTATTATTCCCTTCCACACATTTATGTCATCAAGCTTTAGAAATCAGTCAACATAGGCTGTGTGCAGTGGCTCACACCTGTAATCCCAGCACTTTCAGAGGCAGAAGCAGGCAGATCGGTTGAGCCTAGGAGTTTGAGACCAGCCTGGACAACATAGGGGAACCTCGTCTCTATAAATAATACAAAAATTTGCTGGGCATGGTGGCACACACCTGTAGTCCCAGCTACTTGGGGAGCTACGGCAGGAAGATCGCTTGAGCCCGGAGATTGAGGCTGCAGTTAGCTGAGATTGAGCCACTGCACTCCAGTCTAGGTGACAGAGGAAGGCCCTGTCTCCAAAAAAAAAAAAGAAAAGAAAGAAATGAAAGAAATGAATCAATATGGTCTAATGTGAAGAGAACAAATCTTGAAGTCAATATCAATATTTCCATCAGGCTATTACTTACTAGTTATATGAACTTGACTAAACCACTTCAGCTCTGAGTGTCTTAATTTCCTCATGTGTAAGGTGAAAATATTACAAAGACTGTCACGAGGTTTAAACAAAATGATCCCTGCGGATGGACCAGGCAATCGATCTCTGAGCCTCATTCACACGTAAATAACTACTCGTATTATATAAGCGGAATAGTCATGAATAAGTAACAAACAGTTTAACAGAGACCACACAGAAAGAGATAGAATGTAGTAATTATTATATACTATGCCACTTTATGTTTTATGTAACTTTACAGTTTACAAGCTACCTTTGCATATACAAATGAGCTGTTTTAGAATTTGTAATGAAGCAGCTTAATACAAAACACAAATAACATTTATTTTACTAAATGTTTTCTTAATAGTTCAGAATAATTTCCAGTCACTAACCTCAAAAACCTAAAAGCAATCTTAAAGAAAGAAAATTATGCTGCACGATACACATTGTAACCACAATAATCTGTTAGAAAAATAATTTTTTTTTTTTTTTTTGAGAGAGAGTTTCACTCTTGTTGCCCAGGCTGGAGTGCAATGGCACAATCTCAACTCACTGCAACCTTTGTCTCCCAGGTTCAAGTGGTTCTCGTGCCTCAGCCTTCCGAGTAGCTGGGATTACAGGCATGTGCCACCATGCCTGGCTAATTTTTTTTTTGTATTTTTAGTAGAGATGGCTAATTTTTTTCTGTATTTTTAGTAGAGAAGAGGTTTCTCCATGTTGGTCAGTCTGGTCTCAAACTCCAGACCAGTCCCGTATGTGTAATCCACACATGTAACAAAAGTCATGTGCATAATGCAGTGGTACTACTATCATGTGTTATCTTGTATTTCTCATCATCATAATTAAGGTTTTACTGCTTGATCAAAAGCTTGGTTATTCTAGAAAAGAAAAACAAAAAACAAAACAAAAAACCCAAATACAATAATCAACTAAACAAAGACCCCAAGTTTATACCTTCAAAACATTTAAAATACAGCTTTACTCACTGATTTGGAAATGTCTGATTTCTAGGGTAATTTTAACCTATGCAACCATTGTTTAAGCACTGCCCCACACAGACCATACCTCCTCTTTCAGCATACTTATAGGTCCCTTATGATAGACTGCAGCACTTGACTTTCAGATATGTTCCAAGTTGTGCCTGAGCTCTGCAATAAGCACAAGTTTCCTTATAACTTAATAATTAGGCTTAAAAAGACTTCTTTAGGTTCTCAGAACAACACACGAGGGAAACATGTTGTTCTGTTAGATATTTTTGTAAATCTCTGTTAATCTCACACTTATTTTTATAGAGAAATACTGTGTAAATTTCAAAGATAAACTGTTCATGTATTCAACATCATGTGTCATTGCAATTTTACTGAAGGTGATCCAATAACTATCTTTATTTTGCAACAAAATATGAAAAATCACCTGGTATCTTCTCTCTGGAATGTAAGGATATTGCTTTATTTGCCAACAAGAGAGATCCACGAGGAGCTGCAAAACTGTCCTAAAGTTACCTAGACCCTCACTTTTCCTGTTGGTTATCCTCTCTTTCCTTGCCCAGCATCTCCTAGGAAAGAATGTAGAACCATTTATAGTGATTCCTAGGAAAAAATCTAAAACCAACTACAGTGATTCCGAGGAAAGACTCTAGAATCATTCAGAGTGATGAGCTTAGAGGTAATCCCTTGAGACTCCCAGTGACACTAATTGCTCCAACTATTCCTGTCTTTCTGCTGTCTGTTCCTGCTACCCAGAATGCATTCCTCTAAGTCCCAGCACACCTCCATACCTTATTCAGGAATTCATTATTTAAAAACAATTATAAAACGTGTATCCCAGACAACAAAACAGAACATGTCTTTCCATGCAATGGGTTTATGGCTTTGTGGACAAGATGGTCTCTAAAACACAATGACATCCATTTTAGGAGTATGCATAACAGACAAAGTACAGTGCTCTGTAGAGCTCTGAGGAAGAAGAGATCTTCTTAAAGTAGTCAGGGAAGGCTTCCATGAGGTAGTGACATGTGGACCCAGACTTGGGTCAGGTAAGAACCCTTTGGTTATGAATAAAAATGGGAGAGCCAGACAAATCCCATGAAGACTCTCCATGTTCATCAGGACTTGGGAGTGTATCAGTATTTTATCAGTATAGGGGTGCAAACGCTCTCAAATTGCTAATGACAGGCAAAAGAGTTCCAATCCTAGTGCCATTATTTTCAAGCTGTGTGATACTGAACAAGTTTGTTTGCCTTTCTGAATTCTTCATATCTGTGAAATGGAGAGATTTATTTATTTATTTATTTATTTATTTATTTATTTATACATACTTTGGAAGGCCACTGTGGGACTAAATAAGATAATACTTCACATTTACGAAGGGCTTCACAATCTGATGCAAGTTAATACATGTGCAAGTTTATTGTCATACAGATCACAATTTTAAATAGCTTCCCTATTACTCCCAATTTACCTGCTTTAATTCACTATCTATGATTTGACTCTCTCACAAGAATATAAACTCTATAAAGGAAGGAACATGGCTTTATTTTCTATTAAACCCCAGTATCTAGAATAGTGCCTGGTATGCTGCAGGCACTCAAGAAGTATCTGCTGGCTGGATTAATGTAAAATAGAAATGTAAAACTGAGGTCTCATCAATCCTGTAGGGCTTGTTAGGGGTTAAATGAAGTATCATATGACAGGAAAACAGCTGACATATAGCTGACTGTCGCCTCATCCCTCTATCCTAGACACCTAACTGGCTCACTGTGGAGAAGCACATGCAGAATTTCACAGGGATCCAGGAGCGACAGGGCCTCTACTTTGGTATGTCAGCACTATACCCCACATGGTACAGTGTTTCCAGGCTGGCAGGTGAGAAATAACCTTGGAATTTAGTAATATTACTTTTTCTAGGTATAGGCGTAACAAAGATGTCCCTTGAAATGCCAAATATCAGCTTTGGGGCTAAGTGCAATACACTGGCTCCTGGCTGGCTAGGCTGGTCAGTTTTTAGGTTTTATAGTCTTTGTAGTAGAAACATACCATACCATTGAATGCCAGGATGATGGAAGAAAAGAAGGAAGGGAGGAAGGGATGGAGGGAGGGAGGGCTAGCAGACAAAAGAAATATACCATACTTGTTAGTCTGATTCCACCTAAGTGAACAAGTAGTAGGTGGAATGACTAAGGACAAACAAGACTATAAACATTTAATGCCATATCATTAAATATCCACTCATTATTCTTTGCTTGGATCTGTAAATTACCTAAGTGATAGTCATATATCAAAGTATTATTAACTCTGAAAAGTGAAAATATTTTGATATGTAATGATGAAAAGAGCAAGTCCGGATAGAATAGCTCAAGCGGAACAACCGAGATAAGAAGGTTGGGAGAGGCACAGTTACAAACTATTTTTGGCTAAAAAACAATGTAGATGAGGTGGTAAGGGAGGACTGCAAAGGTGGGCTTCGGGCAGACAATGAAAGGTCTTGCAGGCTAAGCTGAGGAACCCAAACTTCATCTGATGCATACTAAATTATTACTAAAAGTTTCTGACCAGAGAATTGTCTATTTAAATCAACATGGTAGCAATCAAAGACCACGGAGAAGGGACTGAAGTATGAACTCCTAGTTAAGGAATACGTAGGAAGAAACTAAGGCGGTGTTGAAGCCAGACAATAGAGTTTGAACAATGACTGCAGACTTTACCAGCTGTGTAACCCTGGGCAAATTAACCTCTCTAGGCCTTAGTCTCCTCAGCTGAACAATAAGAAAAACTATCTTATAGTTTGTCGTGTGACTAAATGAAATGATACATGTACAAGAACACAGAACATTAACCTGAGCCTGGAACACAGTATCTACAAAAGTGCTCATAAACGCCAGCTAACTTTATTCTTAACGGGCTTCGGAAATAGGATGAAAACACTGAGATCATAAAGTGGGGGCTGTTTGGAAGAAGGAAAATCCAGAGGTTTTGTGATAATCAGCTGATAAGAGACACATATGAGGTTTAAACCTTGAATGGGGAATATTGATTAAAAGAGATAGTAAAATAGGAGGAAAAAGTTTTGAAGGTATTGCTGAGGCCTATTTTATTACATTTCATTACTTTGTTACCCAAAGACAGATGCTAGGAATAGTTCTTATTAACATAATGGGGCATTTCCTTTCTCTCTCAAGCCTGGGGTAACTGTGGAGACCTCTGTGTGTGGCAAGCACCAAAATGAAAGTGACTTGTTCCCGGGGCTCATCCCAAAAGCTGCTTTACAGTTTGGAAAGAAAATGGACCAGAGGGCCTGGGAGTTATTCAAAGCCCTGCTCAAATCTCACCTACTCTACAGAACATCCTGGTGCCCAGCAGTTGCTCCCTCCTCCAGACTCTTATGACTGTGGCATGTGGTGGTGGTCTTTATCCAACTAGATTACAAACTCCATAAGGGCCTGGCAAGTTTGCCAACTCTCTATACCCACCATAGACTAGGGCTACTCCATAAAGTCATGGATTAGGCTTATAAGGATGATTAGCTGTTTACCTGAAAACATGCTGGCAACCCTGAAGCTGTCCGTAAGACCAGCTCTAGCACACCCACCTTCTCTGTACTTAATTAGTAAAGTGAGCAATGATTTTTCAAACAGTAGTACTTTGACAGTATCACACATCATTCATCTTTATTGCGTATCTTTGACAATATACAAATACAAGCAAAAATATTCTTGAGGAAGGGCTGATGGGACATTTGTGCACAACTAAAAAAAAAAAAAAAAAAAAAAATAGGCCGGGTGCAGTGGCTCACGCCTATAATCCTGGCAATTTGGGAGGCTGAGGCAGGTGGATCATCTGAGGTCAGGAGTTCGAGACAAGCCTGGCCAATATGGCAAAACCCTGTCTCTACTAAATATACAAAAGTTAGCAGCGCGTGGTGGCAGGCGCCTGTAATCCCAGCTACTTGGAGGGCTGGGATGGGAACTGCTTGAACTGGCGAAGCAGAGATTGCAGTGAGCTGAGATCACGCCACTGCACTCCAGTTTGGGCGACAGAGCAAGACTCTGTCTTAAAAAAAACAAACAAACAAACAAAAAACTGATTCAAAATAAACAGGAATTGGGTCTTTTCTAAGCAAGATACTAAAGTTAAAAGAAAACTATAATTTTAGAAATGTAACATGTAAGCACACATATAAGAACAAATTATATATGTGTGTATATGGTTACATATGTATATATGTGCATATATAGATATTACACATATTTTAAGATATCAAATGGACCCATAAAAGATGCTTTCTTGTCCTTCCCCTTTCCTCTACTTCCCACATTTTTAAATGGGGAAAAAGGTATATCTATTTTGAAACATACCAAGGAAAGTACAACACACTTAATCACACCAGCAAATAGTTAAGATAATGCTTATGCCAGTATCTAAACTATATTTTTAAAAAAGCAATATTCAAACACCATATTAACTGTGAAAGACAAAAATGGTTTAAAAATGTCTAACATTTCCTGAACTTCAAAAAATACACATGCAAAGTTTACTGAATTCCAAAGATAAATTATAACAGCAATTTCAGAAGTAAAAGTTTTCATTCTGAATATGATTAACATGATATTAAAACCAAAAAATAATTTGGAATTCTATATAATGTGCTTAGTGATCTGGTATTTTATGTATGTCCCATCTAAAAAAATAAAATCTATGAGCCATACTTGAAACTACTTAATGATGAAAAATTATGCAAATTTGGATAACCAGAATGCTTATTTTCATAAGCTATTCCAAGAATGAAGCAATTATACTAAAAATAGACATCCATGATCATCTTACCCTGTGATGTCTGCTACCTAGAGCCCCTTACCTGACACAGAGACGGCGTGTGTCCGCATGCCTTGCTTTTCACTGTTGGCCAGCCTGCGACAGACAAGAGCAAAGCTGTAAGCCCTGCAATTTCCCCAAGACCCGCCACTCAGACTCATCAAGTAGGGAGCTACCTTGGATGAGGAAGACAAAATTTTAGAAAGGTGATTTCTTTAAAAATTGGATTCTACTATTAAAATAGGCTGCTGTAATGCTTTAAAAATCAGAAATTAAGGTACACAACTGAGGAAATGCTGAACTGTTCTGAGAAAGATACTCTTGACAATTTAAAACAATGCAATACAATTTAATGTAGTATGCGTGGGTTAAATAAAAATGTAAACTTAAATGCTAGACAGTAAAGGGTTGCCCCAAAGTTATGAGAGAAAAACCATATACCTGGAAGTGGATTTTGCTCTTTACAACATAATGTGAAATACTATAGTATGACTAGTCCTTCTTAAATTTATGGCATGTAAAAAATATCAAGAAATACATTAATATATACTATTACTTACAGACTTGAAGTAATCTCAATTTATCTTGCTACTTGCTAAATGCCTTAATACTAGTTTTACATATTTACCCTCATAAAATAAAATTTTGGCCAAGAGTCTGGGTGCCATTTAAAAAATGCAAGTACGGTTAGTAAAAAACCTTTGGAAAGCACAAAATACAGGGAAAAAAGGAACTACACAATCTTTAGATATTAAGTTACCTTGGTCTTTTTATAAAAGAAAATCTTTTCCAGATACACAATCATGTATTAAGAAAGTGCTGAAAAAATTTTTTTCTAGTGCATAGAATTTATACTAGGAAATACTGACACTTAAAACAGTATAGGTTAAATATCTCTTATATGCAATGCTTGGAACTAGAGTGTTTCCAATTTCAGATTTTTTTGGATTTTGGAATGTCTACACATACACAGTGAGGAATGTTGGGGATAGGAACAAGTCTAAATGTGAAATTTGTTTATGTTTCATATACACCTTACACATATAACCTAAAGGTAATTTTATACAATATTTTAAATAACTGTGCACAAAACAAATATTTGACTGCAACCTGTTACACATGAGGTCAGGTGTGGAAGTTTCCACTTGCTGCATATGTTGGTCCTCAAAAAGTTGCACATTTTGGAGGATTTTGAACTTTGAAGTTCCAGGTTAGGAATGCTCAACTTGTACATTGTTTTGAAGCATTATAACCAATTAATGTGAATCTGTATAATCTCTGTAATCACAGCACACAGCCATAGACTTATGTTCCTTTTACAGAATTCTCCAAATACTTGAAATTTTATATCTACAGTATAAAAATTTAACAGAAGTTGTTTTCTAACAACTCCTTACTTTCTCTTCCATTGCAGCTACATGAGTTATCACAACTTATCTTTGAACTATATATTTATTGGGCAGTCAGAGGGCACACATTTTAAATAAATAGATTACATCATTTCCTTCCTTGTTCTGTTGCCAAAACACTGTAGTTTTCCCTTGTCTGCAACACAATTTATGTATGCTGTTGCTAAGCAACTTTCTCACGATAGCTTGGATTTCAGCACTTATCTGATAATGGTGTCCTGCTGCTGCTAAGATTTGGGTGGAAGTTTCCCTCTTTTAAAGTTTGCTTCATTGCTTCATTCATTTAGTGTTTCCTTTATCTGTCAACATTTCTTTTTTTTTTTTGAGACGGAGTTTCGCTCTTGTTACCCAGGCTGGAGTGCAATGGCGCGATCTTGGCTCACCGCAACCTCCGCCTCCCGGGTTCAGGCAATTCTCCTGCTCCAGCCTCCTGAGTAGCTGGGATTACAGGCATGCGCCACCATGCCCAGCTAATTTTTTGTATTTTTAGTAGAGACGGGGTTTCACCATGTTGACCAGGATGGTCTCGATCTCTTGACCTCATGATCCACCCGCCTCGGCCTCCCACAGTGCTGGGATTACAGGCTTGAGCCACCGTGCCCGGCCTAACATTCCTAATGTACTACTGTCCTCACTCACTTTCATATCTCTGTTTATGATTCCAGTGGGGGGGGGGAGTGTGTATGTGTTTAAGAGATGGGGTGAAGTCTCACTAGGTCACCCAGACTAGAGTGTGGTTGCTATTCACAGGCGTGATCATACTGCATCACAGCCTCAAACTCCCAGGCTTCGGTGATCCTCCTGCCTCAGGCTCAGAACCACAGGAACATGCCACATTGCCCAGCTTTGACTCATGTATGTTTTAAACCCCAAATTATCCCTTAATTTCCCAAAACTAAAGGTACTCTAAATAACATTAGTTCCTGCGCTGATAATGACCCCAAATGAACCTCTATCAGACACTGCTGATGCTGTAGAGCGCACTGTCCAAAGCTAGAGGTCTCTCGCCACCATCCTCCATCCACACAGTCACATGCACTAGCCATGTGCAGACCCTGCCTGTGTGAGGCCCACAGTATTGCACATGACCCTGGCTGACTGTAAGCTTACTGCCCAGGGAGGGCAGACAAGTTAAAAAGTCATGTTTAGAACTATGGTAATTACTACTAGAAGCAACTATAGGAAAACATGATGGGGATGCTCTCCTGGCTTGGGGGTGGGGCAAGGTGGGTCAACGAGGTTTTCACAGAAAGTGATGTAGAATGAGACCCAGAAGATGAGTAGGGCTTAGCAAGGAAAAGGGGGTTGGAAGAAGAGTGAATCATGCAAAGACTGGCAAAGGCCTTTAGGGAAAAGAATGTTTGCTCCTGGAATAGACAGAAAGTTCAATGTAGCTAAGAACAGTATGAGGAGTGACAAAAACCAAGGCTAGAGGAGTGAGCTGGGAACAATGACATGGGCTTCTGCAAGCTACGTTAAGAATACTGGAAAGTATACTAAGAGCAACAGTAGGTCATGTAAGAGATTTAATTAGGAAAGCGTCCTCAAGCTGTAGTGTAGAGCACAAATAGGCTAATGAGCAAAACTGAACAGAGACTGATTTAGGAGGAAGTATGCAGAACAGAGTTAATATAGCAGGCCTGTGACTAATGTTACATGATCCCTTGCCTGGCATCTGGGAACTTGAATTTTCGTGGAGTTGCCACCATCCCCTGACAGGTATGGTACACTGTGCCTAAACAAACAATGTGGTTTATGCTAAACTCTTGCTTTCCTTCTGGGAGTCTGGAATTTGGATGCATGCCAGACTGCATGTATAAAGAACCCTCAATAAAAACCCTGGACATCAAGTCTCTAATGAGCTTTCTCAGTAGCCAACGTTTCACACAGGCCATCATAATCCATTGCTGGGGAATTCATAGCGTCCTGTGGCCTCCATTGGGCAGGGACCCTTGGAAGCTTGCCTTCAGTTTTCTCTGGACTTCACCCCATGCGCCTTTGCCTTTGCTGATTCTGCTTTGTATCCGTCCATTTGCTGTAATACATCATAGCTGAGTCCCATGGGTCCTAGATCTTAGGGACCCCCAACACAGGAGTGTACTTAGGTAGCTGAGATAGGTAAACACGAGGGAGAGGCAGTGGGAAGATGGTGAAGCAGACGGGTCTATTTAGAACATGGAACTGGAGGAAATGGTAATTAACTGGCTATGGAGAAAAGAGAGAGGGATAGAACAAAGCCCAGGCCTTTCCCTCTCTATTCCAGTGGCCTCTTAGGCTCACTGTTCCTCTTCAAGCGTCTTGGAAAGTGCAAATATCTCTGCAAGCACTTACCACACAGCTGTAAGTGTGTGTGTTTACCTGTGTATCCGATTGTCTAGATTTTAACATTCATATCTTAGTCCCCAGTTCCTAGCATGTTGGCTGAGAATATAAAGTTACATAAGTTCTTTTGGTATTACTATTTGATTCTTTTTTTTTTTTTTTTTGAGAAAGGTTTCGCTCTTGTTACCGAGGCTGGAGTGCAATGGCGCGATCTCGGCTCACCGCAACCTCCGCCCCTGGGTTCAGGCAATTCTCCTGCCTCAGCCTCCTGAGTAGCTGGGATTACAGGCACGCGCCACCATGCCCGGCTAATTTTTTTTTTATATTTTTAGTAGAGACGGGGTTTCACCATGTTGACCAGGATGGTCTCGATCTCTTGACCTCGTGATCCACCCACCTCGGCCTCCCAAAGTGCTGGGATTACAGGCGTGAGCCACCACGCCCGGCCTGATTCTTTTAATTTTATAGATCAACAACACCTATTATGAAATTCAGGACGTAAACAAGAAAATTAACATAAATTATTTCTCTTTAATTTTCATACTTGTAAAACCAGCCAGAATGTCACATATTTTCAGGTTCTTATAAAGATTAGCAAGAACATATGAAGCAAAGGTTTAACCATAGGCTCTCAACATTATGATTATTCTTTAGCTCCCCCATAGAACTTAAAGAAAAAATTACATTTTTGATTAAACCTAAGTACTTAATAAAATTTACAACTGAGTTGATTTCTTTCTAGAATTGTTTCCTAGTTCCCTGATTATGTATACAGAAATTTAATTTTTTAGGAGAATGAATAATAAAGCAAAGCAATTTCCTTAAAGTTTCCAACAAAACAAAATAACACTACATACAAAGTAGTACTTACTTTGGTATTGATGGCAAAGCCCGTTCACCTTCTGTGGGGAAAAAGGAAAGAGATGTATAAGGTTCTTTTTACTCCTTTTGAAACGATGGTGCCTAGAATCAAGAGAGGAAGGATGAGGCCTTTACTGGTATTCCAGCAATGACCCTTTAAACAAAGTTGCTACACTGTCTACCTTAGGTTCTCATGGTTTTATTTTCAATATTTATAACAAACATGAACTATTAGATACAATTGTTTAAAAGGAACTGCCTAATTATAGTAAACAACTAAGATGCTAAGTTGGTAAAATACTTTGCAGGAGACTAACAGATGAAGAGTTTCTTATGATTAGTCAACACTCCTTGTCAAAGGACCAGGCATTCTGCATTTTGATAAAACTACTCACTAGTAACAACATAAAAACTTATGCAGGAAGCACAGAGAAACACAAACAAAACAATTCTACAGGTGTGTGTGGCTGCCAAAGGAATGAATGTATGAGAGAAGCCAAGTCCTGGAGCTGTCACCTGAAGGAGCCCTGTACACGGCTGGCTGGAAGGTGAGCTAGGCAGTTATCTGCCACAGTTTGGGGTGGGCCCCCTTTTTGCTGAGCCGGACACAATGACTGGCTCATACCTGCCTGACCACAGGGAGGCTGAGGACTTTGTTCAATGGTGGGGGAGACTCTTTTTTTTCCCCGCAGCCTTCATTTTGCAAACCAGGAAACACAGAGCCCTCCCTGGTTTAATCTCTTTAATCTGAATTAATGTAATAGCCTCCTAAATGGACCTCTCTTCTAATCCATCTGAGCTAAATGATTTCAGAATAATCTTCCCAAATTACAAATTCATGAAGTCAAGCAAGTTATTATTCTTAACATTTTAGTGTCTCTCAAAAGTGTTCAGGATGAGATTTTAAACACCCCAGCTTAATTTACGAAGCACTGCTTCACTTTTCCCAGCACACAAACACTGCTCTGGCTGTCATCTTTGTATTGTGTATCTATGGGGTGGTATGGGAGGCTGAGGAGGGACCTATCTACCACTCACCACTCTGGTGCCCTTCTAGGCAGCTACTTGGTAACACCACTCATGTAGTCACACTTGCTATCCACAGGTCCTCTCCTTGCATTTGCCCTTGAATTCGTTCCAACCAGTTCCCCGACACCCACACATCTCCAATGACATCTGCCTTGCTAAACCCAATTGTTCACTTACAGTTAGCACTTAACACAGCTAATCTGTCCTCCTGAGAACTTCCCACCCTGGGCCTCCTGAACTTTGTACTATATTCTCTTGGTTTTCTTCTGTCCTCTCAGGGTAACTCTTCTTCATCTTCTTTACTGGTTCCTCATCATCTCCCTGGCCTGATGAAGATTAGAGAACCCAGTGCTCACACTTGTACCTCTTAACCTCTCTTCCTTGGTAACTTCATACAGTTTCAAAGTGTCAAACGCCACCCACATTTTGCAGCTCCCAAATGCATACCTCTAGCTTGGACCTCTCCCCTGACCTGAACTTCTGCATCTGGTTGTCTACCTGACACCTCCCTCTAGATGTCTGAAGGCTGCTAGGACTTGCTGATGCTCAGAACTGAGTCCTGGTGGGTGCACCTGCATAATTCCCATTGTTCGGGTGGAACCAGGAGTCATCACAGGGCCTCTCTGCTCCCCACTCCATACCTAGTGCAGCAAATACGAGGCTTTACTGTCCAACTCTAACCAAAGTCATCTTACTTGTCACTGTCATTATAGGACCCCTGGGCCAAACATCAATCATCTTCCTACATCATGGTAATAGCCTCCTGATTAGTCCCTCTACTTTATCTGTACCCAGGCCAACCTACCATGGTTTATTCTCAGCACAGTAGCCAGAGTACTTATGCTAGAACATAAACCAGATTACATTATTCCTCTCTTCAAACCATCCAATGGCTTCCCAAATCACTAAGTACAAGCCAAAGCCCTTACAATGCCTTTACATCTTGACCAACCACCTGCCCTGGGATCACCCCCCCCAAGGCATCTAGTGACCTAGGTCTCTGCTGTTCCAGGCATGCTTCCTAGCATTCCTCAGCCTTTAACAGGGAATAGCCAGATATCCTTATAGGTTCTGTTTTCCACTCCTTCAGGTGCAACTCTCTTAGTGAGACCTTCCCTTATTTAAAATTGTATCCCTTACACTCGTCCCTATTTTTCTCAACACAGCAATACCATTAGATATATGCTATAGTATTTATTTCCTCTACTAGTTTACTTACTTTGTTTGTTGCATGTATGTCCTCACCTACATGAATTTTCCATGGATGCACAACCTTGTCTGTTTGCTGCTACACACCCTGTCCTAGAACTGTGCCTAGAAAATGGTTGGAGCTCAACAACTACATGTTGAAAGCATGAAGCGTTTGGTCTGGCCAATCCGCCTTTTCGGTATTACTTATCACTATTCCCTGATTGCACATTGTATCTCCCTGAACATACTGCACAAGCCTTGAAAGGTGCTCTTCCTTCATTCAGGTAGAAACATTCCTCAGTATTTCAAAGATCAATTCAAGTTCTATTCCCTGCAGGGAGCCCTTCCTGGAATATCCCAGTTTGCACTGAGTGGCATCCTCTGTGTTTCTGTTGCATCCACAAAACATTTGCCACATACCATGCTTCTCCACAGACTACTCAACCTGCCTAAAGTTATGGTAAGATTTACGCTGCACAAAGACATCCCTAATACCTCGCAGAGTATCTGGCACTCAGGAGACTCTCCGACCACTGTTTGGTAAAGAAAGAAAGAAATCAACCTAGGACCCTATGTTACTCTTTCTGAAAAGCTGTTTAATTCTTCTAATTTGCAGAGATACTTGTGAGGCTGAACACTGTATGTACACAACTCACTGCACACAACTGGAATTCAAGCTGAACTTCATCACTTGTTGATATTTTGAACATCTATTTCAAGCAAAATAACCAAGTCACACCAGGAAGACCAAATTTAGAGTAACTGTAAAGGCCTGATAATTAGTTTATTATCCCATGAACATGAACATGACCACCGGCACCACCACCTTATTCACACCCAAATTGTTACTAATATAGTCTTTCAAATGACACATTAGTGTGATTTCTGTTTACATTCTGTTGAAATTTCTATTTCCTGAAAGCAAAATAAATCCATTATTGCATTTTTGGCTAAAAGAAGACTTCCTAGGTAGTTGGGCATGGGTAGAAGGGCAGCTGTAAAGGAGATAAACAATAGGAGGATTCTGAGAGAATACTTTTATAAAGAGAGTAATGGAATACAGAAAAATGGCAATAGACACTATCAGTAGAAGTAGCATTTAAGAAAACCCTAAGGACTCACCACCCAAAATGCCTAATTCTGGGAATTAAATGTTTTTGTTCAAATATACTTCCATTCTTCTTAGAAGTATTCATTAACTGAAATTGGTGACTTATCAGACTTTTTTAATGCTTATTAATACACAAGTTTAGAGATACACACACACACATGCACACACTTACATGTAGGTTTTTAATACATCAATACAGCTATTTTTTTTAAACAGCTGCATAGTATTACATCATGCATGCATACTCCATTTATTAATTTTTGCTAATTTTTTCTATTATACACAATGCAGGAGTCAAAGGGGCAGAGTACTCCTTAACTGTCTTCTGAAAATGTACGAATTTACAATGACACAAGCATGAGAATGCATTCTTCAGAAGTCTTGCCAATGGTGGTTATCAGGTTTTTTTTAAACCAATGTAATTAGTACAAAATGAAAGACATCACTGCTTCTATCCATATATTCCTTGCACATTTATATGTCCATTGCTCTACAAGGTAACCCATTTTTATACTTGTTGTCTTTTAGTGAATGAGATGGAAGAACACTTTAAAAGTGAGAAATTTTAATTATTTATTATACGTGTCATAGATATTTTCCCCTCTGTTACTGTAGCGTTAAAAATGTTATCTTGTACTAAACGAAGTGTTTAAATTATGTAACTGTGTTTGCTTTGGCAGCACACAAGTGTTTCAATTATATAATTAAATATAATAATTTTATTTTTACAGCTCTTGGGATTTATGTCATACTTAGAAGCATTCACTCCCTCCCTTGAAACCTACAGTATTCACCATCATTCGATACACAGAACACCTACTTAAGAATTATGTAATTACAACTCTGTATTACATTGTACACTTTCCTCTGAAAAAATTTTACCACAGAATTTTACTAAAACTGCAAAATTGATTCTAAACTTTCTTTTAGGTAAGGTGTAAGTTAGATAACACCATACAATAACGGCCAAAGTTATGCAGACTGCGGCGGAATGCAGGATAGGACAATTTGCCTTGTGGCTCTATGTTCTCCCCAATAAACATCACCTTTTAGTTATTTATTTATTTAAATTAAATTAATTAATTTTTTTAGATGCAGTCTTGCTATGTGGCCCAGGGCAAATTCCTGCCCTCAGGGATTCTCCTGTGTAGCTGGAATTACTGACGTGAGCCACTATGACAAGCTAATATCCTGTTGCTGTTGTTGTTGTTTCTGAGACGAGTCTTGCTTTGTCGTCCAGGCTGGAGTACAGTGGTGCAATCTTGGCTCACTGCAATCTCCACCCCTGGGGTCCAAGCGATTCTCCCGCCTCAGCCTCTCCGGTAGCTGGGATTACAGATGCGCGCCACTGCGCCCATCTAATTTTTGTATTTTTAGTAAAGACGGGGTTTTACTATGTTGGCCAGGCTGATTTTCAACTCCTGACGTCATGATCCGCCTGCCTCAGCCTCCCAAAGTGCTGGGATGACAGGTGTGAGCCACGGCGGCTGGCCTAATAAATCTTTTAAAACCACTATATAAATCCAAAGTAACTAAAGCAGATCAAAGAACTAACAAAATGTGGCTGGGCACACCTGGTTCACGTGTAGAACGTACTGATTACTTATTACTGTCATGTTATGCATATACATGTATACACATCTAAGTAATTTATGATCTAGAGAAGACAGACAGGCATAGGTAATTGTTAGTCAAAGCGGTTTCCAGGAAAATGGTACATTAGAGTTGTAGAAACATGTTTAACATTTATTTAAACTCTTAAAAAAAAAAAATCTCGCTTTTCTGAGGATCTAGCAAGACGGCAGAGATAGAGCAAAAGAAAAGGCGGACTTTCCGCAAATTCACCTACCGCGGCGTGGGCCTGGACCTGCTACTGGATATGTCCTACTAGCAGCGGATGCAGCTGAACAGTGCGCACCGCGGCCGCGGTTGAACCCCGGCCTGCGGCGGAAGCAGCACTCACTGCTCAAGCGCCTGCGCAAAACCAAGCAGGCGCCGCCCATGGAGAAGCCGGAAGTGGTCAAGACGCAGCTGCAGGACACATTCTGCCCAGGATGGTGGGCAGCATGGTGGGCGTCTACAATGGCAAGACCTTCAACCAGGTGGAGATCAAACCAGAGATGATAGGCCACTGCCTGGGCGAGTTCTCTATCACCCACAAGCCCGGGAACCACGGCCGGCTAGGCATCGGGGCCACCCACTCCTCCCACTTCATCCCCCTCAAGTAGTGGCTCAGCTAATAAAGGCATACATATCAACAAAGAAAAAAACGAACTCAAAAAATGTACGTATGCTGTGTCCATATGTATTTCTGACTACAACCCACTAAAGATGTTTGACTTTAATATTATTTTAGCTAGGCAATATATCTTCATCTTAGGGATCTATGATGAAACAGTTATGTAATACATAAACATGCTATGATTCAGAATAAGAAAATTATCAAGTTTAATAATTCATTTTATAAAGACAATATAAAACTGGAAATAACCAATGCCCTATCTAGCTTTTCATGACAAGCATTTTCATTTATGCTCTTTTCATATAAACAAAGACCTTAAAAAGCATTGCCTTTCATGTTTTAGTATCAAAATGTTTCTCCCTAGAGAGCAAAAAAGCTAACAGTGAAATCAACACAGGAAGATGTTTACATTTTAAACACGGAAGGCTCATTTAATGCCTGACATCCCAATGTTATTTTTAAATGTGTATTAACATTGGAAAAGGACCTTTTGGCAAACTGAGGATAAAAGATGGAAAATTATTAAAAAGGAAACGGGCAATCTATAACATTTAACATTTTTCCTAAATTACTATCTCTATGTGAAGAAATTATCTAAAAACATTTTAATAATATTTGTAAGGCATATACACATGTTTAAAATATAAAGTCTGATACTGGGAGAAGAAAATGTCCCAAAAAATAAATAAATAAATAAATAAAGCACAAAGTGAAAAATCAAGACCTACAGCCGCAAAGGCTTTAACTGTGAGTAACTTTAGACTTCTGAAATCAACTTCATTACTCTATTTCATACAAAGAAAACTTAAAAAAATATATGAATAGGCTTTATTGGTGTGATCATTGTGGGAAAAAACACTTTTCCTCTAGAAAAAGCCATGTCCTGGAATCAAACAGACTTATGTTTACTTAGCGAAGGCTCACAGCTTTGTCTGTTTTCAGGGCAGAGCATCATTATTTACCTCTTTTAAGATACATAAACAAAGGGTGCAATGACTCGTCTCTATAAAACCCACAACACACACACACGCCGCGCATGCAAACACCATCGCTCCCTCAAACTGCTTTGTAAACAGGGCACTTCTCTGCTGGGCAAGGCTGGATCCTCTGCGTTTCTACCTGCTTCGCTTGGGCTTTGCCTTTTCTCTATCCTCATCACTGTTTAATACAATTCTGCTGACTTGAACACACACAACACTTCAGGATTTTCCTCCTCTACAATCATCCTAGTCACTAAGGTGAGTGCTAGAAAGGGTCTTGGCAATAAGGACAAAACCCACATTCAGAGTCCCCACTTGCACAGTGTGAGCTGCTTTACAGTTACTATTTGGGACGTGTCTTAACAACCCTACAAAATAGGTATCACTCTTTTACAGATGAGGTATCTCAAAGTCTAGGTTAATACTGCGTCAAGATCAGACTAAACTAGTAGCAACAACAGGAACAACAATATAACTAAAGTCTATGAGCACCATGTGTGTCAGGCAAAGTTCCAAGCCTATAAATAAATAAGTCCTTTATCCTCCTAATACCATAGAAGATAGTTAACTGTTCTTCATGTTTGACAGAGGACGGAACTGAGGCACAGAAAAGTAATTACAGATGATGATGGCACAGGGGACTCATGATTTGAGCTTAAGTTCCGTAATTCCCAAACCCAGTCTTTTCCTGCTTTACACTGCATCTGCTATTATCTTGCTGGGAATATTTTCATTTGATTCTTTCAGAAATCCAAATCCTCAAAAGCATTCCTCATTATATGCTTGCAAAAACTCCACACCATTTTCCAGGGTATTTATTTATTATAATCTTTGATTTTTTTAACATCATGACTTAGAATGCATTTTACTCTTCGAATGCTCTAAGCTTTTGAGATATGTAAGAAAAAATAGAAAGAATACTTCATTTATAGTGAGTTACAAGGGATTCCTTTTTTAAACCCAGAATTTTGTTTAAACCCAAAAGTTTAAAAATACTCATGTATTTAAAAATAGTAATGGCAATTTAGAAAATCCTCTAAGTAGGTAGCTCAAAACACAGACACTGTTTTCTGTAGGCTCTATTCAAACCCAGTTCTTGGCTTGTGGAAGGTGTAAACTGGATCACCATCCCTAGAAAAATAAGCACTCAGATTATACTGAGCTGAATTACTCATTTGGTCTTCCTTTTTACAGTTACCTAAAAGAGGATAATAGGCTATTGTTAGGGGCAAACTCAGTTAACAATCTGGTAGAAATGCAATTGGGAATGCTCAGAAACAGCACCTCACCTTTCTGGGGTCTGATGATAAATGACTGCGAGGCTCCATTCACCAGTCGGCAGTACCCATCTATCAGGTCAGCCATATTCTCTGCAATGGTTAGGGATGGTGCTGTCACTGTCAGAGGCTAAAGGAGAAAAGACCAAGAAAACAGACTTTATTGTTCTTCCCAGTAAGCAAAGGACAGCTGTGCTATGACATCAGAAATCGCTATACACTTGAAAACAGAGTGGGAATGAAACAAGATCTGTTGTAAGATTTGAAAAAGGAAATTTGGTATTTAAGGACATTATTCCTAGAATATGTGACAAATGCAAACCCAGTTGAAAACAGAAAAATCACTGAAACTGGGGCTTTCTAGAATAAAAGGAGATTAAAAATATTTTCCTTCAGAATGTCTGGACCCTCCAGAATGTCTGGCATACTCCAGGTTAAGGGAAGAATTTAGACAATCAGTAAGTTAAAGTATGACTTGTATCAGAAACTAGACTAATGTGGAGTAAAATTTTTTATCAGCCATCCATCATAATTTGTCTGATGTAAAAGAAAAATAATAAAATTTCATTATTTTTAGCACACATAGCATGTTCTGACCAAAGGCTTAGAAATCATTCTCTTTCCAATATAAAATATGTTCAATATTGAAAAACTTCCTAAAGATCTATCTTTAAGTGTTATCGGAGAGATAAGAAAAGCTGTATTTCATTTTTAAATACAGGTATGGCCTAATTCCTATAAATAATTATTTATAATCCTCTAAGTGAATGCCTCTCACCTGCATTGCCCTAAATATTACTTGGAGATTAACAAAATGAAAGGAGGACAGTTTGAAATGATGACGGAATATTACTACTGAGATATTTGCAGGAAAGTTCTATTTGCAACATTGACACAACGTGGTCATATAATGTTTTCTCATTATATGGCTTTTGATATTGTATGGTAATATTTGTTAATCTCAAGAATCAACAAGAGTTCCTAGAGCCCTCAGATGTCACCAAACTCACAGAGTCACAGGGCAAAACAGTGATAAGGCATCTGCCTAAGTGAGGAGTGCTGCAAATAAAGCTACCCAGAGAACTAGCTGTAACAGCCCAAAGAATCCTGGTGTGCTGATGGAAACAGATGAGCTTCAGAAGCATGCTTTACACACCAGCACAACCGTGTGTGCTACCAGACTGTCCAGATCCTTTCATACATGAGTGTATTTTGGCCATCTTACAGAAAGGATTCCATTAGGTAGTATTTGCCAAATGGCTCTTTTTCATACCACTTGTTTTAAATCACTGTTGCATGTTGACTAAGAACATAGGCTTTGGATCCAGACTGTTTGGGTATGAACCCCATTTCTGTCAATTACTTGATGTGGCCAACCTCTTATACCTCAGTTTCCTCAACTACAGAATGTGGTTAACCAAAGTATATCAAAGTATGTACTTCTGTGGTTTTACGAATGACACAGCCTCTCTTAGTTTCTGTATAAAGAACCATGGGGGCTGGGCGTGGTGGCTCACACCTGTAATCCAAGCACTTTGGAGGCCAAGGCAGGTGGATCACCTGAGGTCGGGAGTTCAAGACCAGCCTGACCAACATGGTGAAACCCCGTCTTTATTTAAAAAAAAAAACAAAAAAAAACCATGGGTAGCATATGCCCAGTATCAGGTACTGCTGCTGTTATAATTATTATAATAATCATATATTATTATTTCTACTCAGAGAATATCATATACAACACAGTATGGAAACTAACTCAGTTTACAGAATATATACAGTCAATGCACCACATTTTGGAAAATGATGGCCCACATATGCGATGGTGGTTCCGCAAAATGTATATAATGGAACTAAGAATTCCTATTGTTGAGTATGCTGTAGCTATCCTAAGGTTGTAATGTAATGCACTGCTCATGTTTGTGGTGATGCTGGTGTAAAAAAATCTATTGTGTTGCCAGTCACATAAAAGTACAGCACATACAATTATATACAGCACATAATACTGGATAGTGACTATGTTACTGTCTTATTTTCTTTTATCATTATAGTGTACTACTACTTATTTTAAAAAATTCAATTGTAAAATAGCCTCAGGCAGGGCTTCTAGGAAGTATTCCAGAAGGCAGCACTGTTCTAGGAGACAGCAGCTGCAGGCGTGTTACTGCCCCTGAAGACCTCCCAGTGGTGCAAGATGTGGAAGTAGAAGATAGTGATATGAATACTCCTGACCCTGTGTAGGCCTAGGCTAGTGTGTTTGTGTCTTAGTTTTTAACAAAGAAGTTTAAAAAGTAAAAATATAGAAAATAATTTTAAAACTAGATAAAAGCTTACAGAATAAGTATGTAAAAAAAGAAAATATTTTGCACAGGTGTACAATGTATTTTAAACTAAGTAAAAAATCAGTTTATAAGATATAAAAGTTACAGTAAGTTAATGTTTATTTACTACTGAATAAAAAGGTTTTAAAAATAAATTTAGTGGAGCCTAAGTATATGGTGTGTACAGTGTTTACAGTCTATAGTAGTGCACAGTAATGTCCTAGATCTTCACATTCACCCGCCATTCACTGACTGACTCACCCACAGCAACTTCCAATCCTACAAGCTCCATTCATGGTAAGGGCTCTATACAGGTGTATCATTTTTTACCTTTTATACTATATTGTTACTGTGCCTTTTCTTTGTTTACATGTATTTAGAGATACAAATACCATTGTGTTACAACTGCTTAAAGTATTTAGTACACTAACATGCTATACAGGTTGGTAGTCTAGGAGCAACAGGCTATATTGTACGGCCTAGGTGTATAGTAGGCTACAGCCATCTTAGGTTAGTGTAAGAACAGTCTGTGATGTTTGCACAACAAAGAAATCAGCAAATTATGCATTTCTCTGAACATATCTATTGTTAAACAAAACATGACTGTACATATAACTCCTAGGAGTTAATGTCCTTGGTACTTGATGATAACCCTTTTTCCTTTTTGAGACATAGTCTTACTCTGTCACCCAGGCTAAAGTGCAGTGGTGTGATCTTGGCTCACTACAACCTCTGCCTCCTGGGTTCAAAAGATTCTCATGCCTCAACCTCCCAAGTAGCTGAGATTACAGGTGTGCACCACCACGCCTGGGTAATTTTTGTATTTTTTAATAGAGATAGGGTTTCCGTGGTCTTAAGTGATCAGCCTGCCTTGGCCTCCCAAAGTGCTGGGATACAGGTGTGGGCCATCACACCTGGCCTAATGATAATCTTTAATCATCATCTTTACAATAACATTCTTGAATGATTTTTTTTTGAGACAGAGTTTCGCTTTTGTTGCCCAGGCTGGAGTACGATGGTGCGGTTTCGGCTCACCACAACCTTCACCTCCCAGATTCAAGCAATTCTCCTGCCTCAGCATCTCAAGTAGCTGGGATTACAGGGATGCACCATCATGACTGGCTAATTTTTTGTATTTTTAGTAGAGATGGGGTTTCTCCATGTTGGTCAGGCTGGTCTTAAACCCGACCTCAGGTGATCCATTCGCCTCAGCCTCCCAAAGTACTGGGATTACATGCATGAACCAACAAGCCCAGCCCACTCTTGAATGATTTTTAAATCTGTCTTCTGTCCTATTCTTGGGGACATTTAATCATTGTCATTTGTAATGTAACTTTCTATATAAGAAAGTTGTGATTCTGATGATCCATGAAAACTTCATCCTTTTCATAAAAAAGTCATTTCTGAAACACCCTATGTCACCGTTTTCTCTTAATGATGAATGTAACAGTTCTTACCTCAGGTGCACCTGCTATTTTTAGTTGCAGCATTCCTTTTCTGTCCTTGTCTTCACTGTTTGAATACTGAATGGTTTGCACTTGATTGAAGTCAGCAAGATGTGTGGGCTATAAAAAGAAAAGGTAAAATCTTTAGACTATAGATAAAAAACTAATTTCATGGAGTCTAAATGTTCTGTGAAATCTTCATTGTCCTCAAGACATGCTCCCTAAGACTGGAGGTCTGGGGGAAAAAAACCAGATTCTCCATCCTGCCCCAGGGGAGTAGCCATGAGACTATCTCCTGTACTTCAAAGTCAGGCCCAGGTCTGCTCTTTGTGATGTGCTGAGGAGACCCATACATCAGTTGGATGAGTGAGGGTACAGTTACCACTGAGACAACAGAAGATGAAGGAAGGAGGCAAGTTGAGGCAATCATTCTGCTCCCATTCCCAAAGAAAGAAGGATCTGGGATTACTCCCCGTGCAGTAAGTTTAGAGCTTACTGGGCTACAGTAAGTTCTAAAACTTACAGGAGTTCTGTAGCTAGGGAGACAGTAGGTAACCAAACAGCCCTTCCCAATACAGAATAACCTCTTAAGACATGCCGGGAGAGTCTATGGCCATAGTAGCATAAACTTTTGCTTTCTCTCTCTCTTTTTTTTCTTTTCCTTCTATTACTGCTGCACAATTAATAAACACTTTTCTTAAAAAGAAAAAAAATAGTTGGGAGCAATGGCTCACATCTATAATCCCAGCACTTTGAGGGGCTTAGGTGAGATGATCCCTTGAGGCCAGGAGTTCAAGCAGCCTGGGCAATATAGTGAGATCCTTTCTCTACACCCCCCCCCCCAAAAAAAAAAAATTAGCCAGGTGTGGTGGTCTGTGTCTATAGACCCCGCTACTTGAGAGGCTGAGGCGGGAGGATCCCTCGAGCCCAGCAGTCTGCACCACTGCACTCTAGCTTGGGCAATTGATTGAGACCCTTCCTCAAAAAAATACGTATAGAAGATACATGTATTTTCCATCCTTCTAACAGGTCATGAGGATGATCACTTTGCATGTGAAGATTCCTACACATTCCTTCAAATCAATTAACCTGGTTAAGGCCACTCTGTCAGGTATTAGCCCCTCCCCATCCCATAGAGAACAGAAGACACCACTAGGACTGAGCTGGAATTGTTCAGAAAGAGACTCACACTCAGCTGCCCTTCCCAGCAAAGCATCTTCCTGCACTGTTGTACGGACATGTATTTGCAGGTTCCTGCCTTACCCCAAGAGGCCACAGGCAGCCCTCCATTCTCTGGTCCCAGGCTTCTCCATAGCAAGTCCCATAACCCCTCTGTATACTCTTCCCACTTATCCTCTGGGACATCCTGCCCTTTTGGGGTTTCTTCCACCTCACTGGTCTCTTTTCCAGTTCTTTTTATTGGCTTCTGCAGGGCTCTGTGCTGGGTGGGCCCTATTCTTCCCTCTAGTTGTGCCATGGTAAAACGAGTATCACATAGTACTGGGGCATTAAGCACCATCTCCATCCCTGACATCTCTCTGGAACTCAGACGCATGTATCCAGCTCCCTATATCCTATTACCGCATGGATATCTGTGAGAGATTACTAACAACACAATCAAAAGGGTACTCTCTCAAAACATGTTCCTCCCCCAGGCTTCCTGACTTCAATAAAAAGCATCATATTCAACCAGATTCCTGAGCCAAAAAAAAGAAGGCATTCTCACTGATTCTTCTCCCTTTCCCCATTATCCAACCTCTCCACAAGTCCTGGTAACTTCACCTCTAAACATCCAGAATCCATGTGTTTATTCCCCATCTTCACAGTTGTCACTATAGTCTAGGCCATCATATGATATTGTGCTTAGAGCTGTGTCATTTTTCCGAACTGGTTTCCCTTCATCCATTCTACAATCTAATCTCCCTACCTGGAAGCCAGGGAGATGCTTTAAAAACATAAATCAGATATCACTCCCCTGCTTAAAAAGGTACAATACAAAGCACTGTAACTTACATGATTTACGCAGCATGATTTCTATGATCAAACTGCCTACATGATTTGACCACTGCCTGCCTCTCTGACCTATTTACTGTCATGATCTTGTCTTGATGATATGTACTCTAGTTTCACTGGGGTAAACCATTTCTGGGGATGAGTTGTTTTTAGTTGACCAAACAATGAGGAATATAAAAGATGACCAAGGATGCTAGATATCACATGAAGTATGGTTAAGTCCTGCACAACAAAAAAATTGTCCTGTATCCTCAATGGCTTTTAAATGTCCTGGTGTGTATTTATGCCTGTGAAGAATCTGACTCTAGAAACAAAGTTCTGTTTAAAAACCACAAGTGGATGCTCTGCACTGAATTTTCCATGAATGCAACTTATGTGTAATGGAATGGAATCCGATTTTATGCTGCTTTTGAAGTTTTACTAAGAGTTGCTAACCATTTTGGAGAATGACACCACCAAGGACAAGACTTGCTCTAGTTATTTTGGTCGCTGACACAATGCACCTGTATTAGTCTGTACCTGTAGCTACTGCATGCACATATGTACCAGGGGATGTCGGAGGCTCCTTCCAACAGACTGAGAACTGAACATCAATTCATTGGTGGTGACATATGAAATGAGGAATACTACCTCAATTATAATCTTTGTTATTGCTATCTCATAATTTAAAAAAAAATTCTAAGGCACAGTAAGACATCTAGGTTACGGAAACTACATTTTTAAAAATTGTTTTTCTACCTCACTCTGGCATTATTCCCCAAGGTCAGCCACATAACTTTTCCCTATCACTTTCCTACACCACTGGTATGGAGTAACTTCTGATTGTCTCAAATGAAAAGTCATTACTAAGTAGGTGCATCTGACTATAATGCCTTCCAATGTATTGTGTTGAACTGTTAGATAATGATATTTTAAAAACATTATTTGAGTAGGGGAATAACATGCTCTGTAATTTTAATTTCAGGATAGCAAAAGATAATTTAAAAATGGGTCAACAGGGGCTGGCACTGCCACCTACTCTAAGTCGAACACCCAGATACTCTCTCTCATACCACCCTACTCTAGCCCTTTAGGATAATCACATTGTTTTTATTATTTTCTTTCTTATATTCTATTTGATAACAAGAAGGAAAGCCCCATGAGGATTGGAATATCATGTTCATCTTGTCTACCACCAGATTACAAGGAATCAGAGCTACACCTGGCATGTAAGTGAAGTATGAGAAGTTATTAGGTGCTAGACTCTGTTCCAAGTATCAGAAATACAGCAGCAAAGAGGGATAACACGAATCCAGACATTAGATAAATATTTTACAAGTAAACAACTGTGATAAGGACTATAAGAAAGCAACACAGGCTGCTGTATAAAAACATCTAATTTATTGGGAAGGCGAGGAGGGAGGAAATAGAGCCTCAGAAAAAGTTTCACTTAGAAAAGAGAACAAGACTTGGGAAACACGAATTTAAGACCAGGTATATAACATTCAGATACTGTACTGCACCAGCAGAATCCAGTCCACTGCCTAGCACAAAGGAGCTACACACAATATATATGCAAACTGACTTAAGGTAGCACTTAAGATAGGCATGTAAGTGGTCATTACAAAGGCAAAAAAGGAGGGAAAGGGCACTTGAGGAGGAGAATCTGAGATGTGCTGTTCAACTGGTAGCAGGAAACCACACACAGCTATGGAGCACCCAGTGGTATGTGGCTCCTCCGGGTTGAGATATGCTGGTAGGTACAATGCATGCCAGATTTCAAAAACTTGGAATGCTAATGCTAAAAATAAGATCAAATGTCAAGAATTCTTACACTGATTATATCTCGAAATGATAATATATTGGATATACTGGATCAAATAAAATATATTAAAATTAATTTCACCTGTCTTTTTACTTTTCTAAAGGCGGTTAATAGAAAATTAAAAATTACCTATGACACTTGCATCATACTGCTACTGGACAGTGCTGGAGAAGTCAAGTAAAGTCGATAAGGACTCAAAGTACCCAGTGGTCTTATCTACACAAGGGTCACTGTTATCCTTGGCAAGGCAGTGGCGGGTCGATGGTGGTGGTATAATGGTAGTAGGCAAGAAAGGCCTCGTTGAAGCAGGTTGAAGAGAAAGTGGGAAGAATTGCAGGCAATGCAATTAGATAATCTGTCAAGAAATTTTGCAATAAAGGAAACAGGAAAACATCAAGTACCAGGGAGAGAAGAGGGACACAGGGACAAAGAGAGGGAATTTTAGGATGAGAGAAACTATACATTTTTCTATGCTGACAGGAATGATCCAGTATATTAGAAATGTTTGCTGATACTGAAAAGAGTGGGCAGAAATGAAGAATTACCATACCATAAACAGGGAAGATGGAATGGAAGCCATTACATAGCAAAAGGTTGGTCTCATCCAGGATCATGAAGTTCACCCACGGCGGGCAGAACAAACAAGGAGGAGGAGAAGGGTGGCAGGCAGAAATGCTAGGAAAAGCGCAGTGCATACAATCCTCTGGAGGCTCTATCCTGATTGCTCCGATCTTGCTTTCTTCTACTTTATATAACTAATATCTCTTATTTCATAGTCACAGAGGTCCTTATAAACTCAAATAGAAAACATATATATTTTTTCATGGAACATTTACAAGAATCAAATGCTTGACCATAAAGAAAATCTTAACAAATGTGAAATAGTTAACATTTAAAAATCATATTACCTGCTCAGAAGCCAGTATGAAATTGCCTCACAATATGCTCACAGAAATAAAAATGAGATAAAACCCCAGGGCTACTTGAAAGATAAGTAATATTCTTCTAAATAATGCTATAACAGAAAAAAAGAAATAAAAATAAAATTTTTTTGGTGGTGATTTTTTGTTTTTTTGAGATGGCGTCTCACTCTGTCACCCAGCCTGGAGTACAGTGGCATAATCTCAGCTCACAGCAATCTCCAACTACTGGGTTCAAGCAATTCTCCTGCCTCAGCCTTCCGGAGTAGCTGGGACTACAAGCACATGCCACCAGGCCCAGCTAATTTTTGTAATTTTAGTAGAGACAGGGTTTCACCATGTTGGCCAGACTGGTCTTGAACTCCTAACCTCTGGTGATCTGCCTGCCTTGGCCTCTCAAAGTGCTGGGATTACAGGAGTGAGTTACCGCGTCTGGCCAAAAATAAAATTTCAAATGAGTATACAGAAATACAATGAAAAGAAGAATTATCACATACCTAGATAAGTAAGACACATGAAAAGTTGTATAAGAAAAAAATGGCCTCCAAAGTAAATGAGAATACATTTTAAAGATGTGCTTAAAGAGCACAATAAAAGGACAAAAACAACGAAGCTATTACAAAAACAGAATTAATGAAGAAAAATACTGAAATCAATGAAAATGAATAGTAATGCTGCAATAGATTACTAAGCTTGTCCTTCAAAAATAATTAGAATAGACAGACCCTTTACAAGTCTGAAAAAGAGCCAAATCAAAAGAGCTTACGAATGAAACAGGACATATGAAGTTACTAGAAAGATTTTAAGAGAACTATGAGAGGCAACTCTATGGGAGCAAGATGAAAATGTAGAGAAATGGATAACATGCTAAATTACCAAAGCTGACACAAGTGAAAAATATGGACAGATCGATTACTATTGGGCCAGGCACAGTGGCTCACACCTGTAATCTCAGCACTTTGCAGGGCTGGGTGGGCAAATTACTTGAGCCCAGGAGTTTGAGACCAGCTTGGGCAACATGGCGAAACCCTCTCTTTACAAAAAAAAAAAATACAAAAATCAGCTGGGTGTGATGGTGTGTACCTATAGTCCCAGCTACTTGAGAGACTAGGCAGGAGAACTGCTTGAGCCCAGGAGGCAGGGGTTGCAGTAAGCCATGATCGTCATACCACTGCATTCCAGCCTGAATGATAGGGTGAGCCCCTGTCTCAAAAAAGATCTATTACTATTGAAGTGATTAAAAAGATAGTTAAACACCTATAACTGAAAAAGGCACCATGTGGTTACATAGATCAATTCTACCTAATCTTTTAAAAACATGCAATTCCAATTTGAATTAAACATTTCAGGCTGTTAAAAATCACCAGAGAGAGGGAAGGCACCAAGAGTGTATGAAAGAAAGACAAAGAAGCTGGGCTGAAGGAGGAAGAAGCTGGGAATCCTGCAAGAGGCTACTGCGCCCCAAGACTCATTCCTTCCCGTGGGGGAATGGGTAAGTTGAACTGGCAAGCAACAACCTATTCTCATTATGGGCCTCGTAAATCCCAGCGGGGGCCCCTTGATCACTATGGACACTTAAGGTGGCAGGGACAGCTGCTTAGAGAAGTGGTAGAGACAGCAGCCAGCTGAGGCGGAGCCCGGAGGGTTTGGTGCAGGAGCGTCTGTAGTGGAACATGGCCAGAAAAGCCCTGACTTGGTCCCATAAAAGACTTTAGCCCTAGGGGAACTGCTGGACCTGAACTCTGCAAGGCAGGCTTACCTATAAGACGGGGGTCAGTCCAACCTGAGCACCCCTTGGGCTGCTGGTTTCTCCCCGGGTCCCAGCTTGAACTTGTCTGCTTGAGGGCAGCCTTGGGGGCCCACATCATAGCTCCTGCAGTGGCTGACCATGAGTGACCAGTAGAGTGCTCCAGCGGGGCAGTCCCCGCTCCAGCCCACCCACTCCCTTCCCACATTGCAGGTTCCCCTAGCCCACAACAGCCCCCAACATAGTTTTGCTGGCCCCTGTGTGTGCAGGCAGGTATTGCCTTCTGTGCTTCCCCAGCACATGTGTGCATGCAACCCCAAAACCCACCCATGCCTGACTGCCACCTCAGCTGGAGCTTTGGAAGGCAGAGCCAACGAACCCCGTCCCCACTGCCAGCACCCCACCCTTGTGCAAAACACTGTCCCAAGAGTGAAAACAGGCACAGAGAACAGCAGATTATCCCCTAACCTGGGCTAACACCCATGCTTACTGCACACAGACTACACACACAGAACTGGGTCTGCCAGCAACCCACCCCTGTGCTATCACTGCCACCAGCACCAATGCTGCACAGTTGCTAACACAAACCCATCCCAAACCATGCTGCTACTCCTACTGTAGTGAATGCCCAAATGGAGGCAGGCACCCCAGTATCCACTAGCAACCTGCCTGGCTGATGAGCATGCCACCCACTGTGTTGCCACTGTTGCTGGCATATGGGAAAAAGGACGGATCCCACCGCACTGTGAAGTGCTTTGGCTGATACCACCCACTGGAGTGTAGTGACCAGTGGTCTGAGAGCACCCCCACCCCCAACACCCTGCAAGCGCAGAGGATTCCTAACCCCCAGGAACCAAAGAACAAAGTCGGAGCCCAATACCAGTATCATAGAATTAGAACAGACAGTTCAGGAGTTGGGAGCTGGGCACTGGCCCCCTAAAATCTTCCAGAAATGAAGCCAGTCAGCTGAGTCCACCTTACCATGATCAAACCCTCAAGGCAATCAAATAGGATAGACAAACAAACAAAATCCAAAGGTCAGCAACTTCAAACGTTGAAGAAACATCCCGCCCACAAAGATGAGAAAGAACCAGTGCAAGAACTCTGACAACTCAAAAAGCCAGAGTGCCTTCTTTCCTCTAAATGACCATACCATCTCTCCAGCAAGGGTTCTGAACTGGGCTGAGATGGCTGAAATGATGGAAGTAGAATTCAGGATATGTATAGACAGGAAGATCACTGAGATGAAGGAGTACACTGAAACTCCATCCAAGGAAACTAAGAATCACAATAAAACAATACAGGAGCCGAGAGACAAAATAGTCAGAATAGAAAAGAATGTAATCAACCTGATAGAGCTGAAAAGCATACTACAAAGATTTCATAATGCAACCATAAGTATTAATAGCATAGTAGACCAAGTTGAGGAAAGAATCTCAGATCTTGAAGACCGTCTTTCTCAAATAGGACAGTCAGAAAAGAACAGAGAGAAAAGAATGAAAAGGAATGAAGAAAACCTCTTTGAAATATGGGATTATGTAAAGAGACCAAATCTAGGACTCATTGGTGCCCCTGAAAGAGACAAGGAGAGTGTTAAGCAACTTGGAAAACATATTTCAGGATATCATCCATGAAAACGTATCTAACCTAGCTAGAGAGGTCAACATTCGAATTCAGGAAATGCAGAGAAACCCAGAAAGATATTCCATTGAGAGGATCATCCCCAAGACACACAATCATGAAATTCTTCAAGGTGAAAATGAAAGAAAAAATGTTAAAGGGAGCTAGAAAGGCCAGGTCACCTACAAAGGAATGCCCATCAAATAAACAGCAGACTTCTCAGTAGAAACCCTATAAGCCAGGAAGAGATTAGGGGCCAATATTCAACATTCTGAAAGAAACTCCAACCCAAAATTTCGTAATTCCAGGCAAACTAAGCTTCATAAACAAAGGATATACGGGATCCTTTTCAGGCAAGCAAATGCTGAAGAAATTTGTTACCATGAGAAAAGACCTAACAATAGCTCCTGAAAGGAGCACTAAATATGGAAAGCAAAGACCATCACCAACCATTACAAAAACAAACCGAAGTACACAGACCCGTGACACTATAAAGCAACCACACAAACAAGTCTGCCTAATAACCAGCTAACACCATGACGGCAGGATCAAATCCACACATATCAATACTAACCTTAAATGTAAATGGTCTGAATGCCCCAATTAAAAGGCACAAAGTGACAAGGTGGATAAAGAACCAAGACTCATTGGTATGCTGTCTTCAAAATACCCATCTCACATGCAATGACACACATAGGCTCAAAATAAAAGAATGGAGAAAAGTCTACCACACAAATGGAAAATAGAAAAAAACAGGAGTTACAGTCTTAATTTCGGACAAAACAGACTTTACACCAACACAGATAAAAAAGACAAAGGAGGGCATTACATAATGGTAAAGGGTTCAATGCAGCAAGAAAACCTAACTACCTAACTATCCTAAATATATAAGCACTCAAACAGCAGCACTCAGAGTAATAAAGCAAGTTCTTAGAGAACTTCAAAGAGACTTAGACTCTTAATAATAGTAGGATACTTCAATACCCCACTGACAATATTACACAGATCACTGAGACAGGAAATTAACATACATATTCATGATTTGAATTCATCATTAGATCAAATGGACCTGATAGTCTCTATAGAACTCTCCACCCCAAAGCAACAAAATGCACATTTATCTCATCACCATATGGCACATACTCTAAAATCAATTATATAATTGAATACAAAACACTGTTCAGCAAATGCAAAAGAAATATAATAATAACCATTCTCTCAGAGTACAGCACAGCCAAATTAGAAACCGAGGTAGGAAATTTGCTCAAAACCACACAATTACATGGAAATTGAATAATCTGCTCTTGAATGACTTTTGGGTAAATTAAATTAAGGCAGAAATCAACAAGTTCTTTGAAATGAATGTGAAGAAAGACACAATGTACCAGACTCTCTGGGACACACAAATAGGGCAGTGTTAAGAGGTAAATTTGTATCACTAAATGCCTACATCAAAAAATTATAAAGACCTCAATTTAACAACTTAACATCACAAAAAAGAACTAGAGAACCAAGAGCAAACCAATTCCAAAGCTATACGTCAAGAACTAACCAAAACCAGGATGAACTGAACTAAAGTGAGACAAGAACAATCATTCCTGCCTGTTGGTAAACCAAAATGATTCCAAGCGTTATTTTAAAAAAATTAGTAAAACAGATAGACCGCTACCTATATTAATAAAGATAAGAGAGAAGACCTAAGTAAACACAACTAGAAATGACAAAGGGGACATTACCACCAACCCCACAGAAATACAAATAACTATCAGAGAATATTATGAAGGTCTCTATGCACATAAACTAGAAAATCTAGAAGCTATGGATAAATTCCTTGACACACAAACCCTCCCAAGACTGAGCCAGGAAGACACTGAATCCCTGAACAGACCAAAAATGAGCTCTGAAATTGAATCAGTAATAAATAGCCTACCAACCCAATAAAGCCCAGGACCACAAAGATTCAGAGCCAAATTCTACCAGATGTTATAAAGATGAGCTGGTACCATTCTTACTAAAACTACTCCAATAAATGAAAAGGAGAGACTCCTCTGTAACTCATCTACGAGGCCAGAATTATTCTGATACCAAAACCTGGCAGAGACATAACAAAAAAAGAAAATGTCAGGCCAATATCAATGATGAACATAGATGCAAAATTCTTCAACAAAATACTAGCAAACTGAACTGAGCAGTGCCACATCAAAAAGCCAATCCACTATGACCAAGTACGCTTAATTCCTGGGATGTAAGGTTGGGTCAACATATGCAAATCAATAAATGTGATTCATCACATAAACAGAACTGAAAACAAAAATGACAGGTTCATCTTGACAGATACAGAAGAGGCTTTCAATAAAATTCAACATCCCTTCATGTTAAAACCCCTCAATGAACTAGGCATTGAAGGAAAACACCTCGAAATAATACATGAAGTGTGGCAGTTCCTCAACACCTAAAATCAGAAATACATTCAACCCAGCAATCCCATCACTGGGTATATACCCAAAGGAATATAAATTGTTCTTTTATAAAGACACATACACATGTATGTTCAATGCAGCACTATTCAATATAGCCAAGACATGGAGTCAACCTAAATGCCCATCAATGGTAGACTGAACTGGATAAAGAAAATGTGGCATACGTATACCATGGAATACTATACAGCCAAAAACAAGAATGAGATCATGTCCTTTGCAGCAACATGGATGGAACTGGAGGTCATTACCTTTAGCAAACTAACTGAGGAATAGAAAACTAAATATCCCATCTTTTAGCTCCCACTTATAAGCTGGGAGAACACAAGGACACACAAAAAGACAGACAATGGGGCTTACCAGAGGGGTGAGGGGATCGGGAAAAATAATCAATACCTGGGTAACAAAACAATCTGTACAATAAACTGTGTGACACAAGATTACCTATATAACAAACCTCCACATGTACCCCTGAACTTAGAAAGTTAAAAAAAAAAAACAAAACACCAAAAGATTCCAATTCACCTAATGAAATTAATATAACTTTAACATGTCTTATAAAGCTAATATGAAAAAGAAAAGTCTAGATTAATCTCACAAATAGTTGTAAAAATTCTATGAATTAATAAATATGTATATAATAACTCAATATTTTAAAATAATATTGTATGAGATGTTATTAACTGGCTCAATATTAGCATACCTATTAATATAATCTACTATAATAATAAAGGAGAAAAAGGATCATATCAGTAGATGCTAAAAGGGTCTTTTGATTAAATTTAGGAGCACTCATAATGAAAACTCTAAGCAAAAGATCAAAATATTAAAGACATGCTATTAAAGCTCAACAACAAAAATAATCCTAAATGACACACTTTTAATCGATAAGTTAAAATCTAAAAAAAATAGAAATGTTGTCTACTGCCCTGTTATTAAACATGATCTTTGAGCTTCTTATGACTAAAAGAAAAAACTGTGTAAGTTAAGGGGAAAAGGTAAAATTGTTCTTTCGTTGATTACATTATTACATATTAAAAAAATCCAAAAATTCTAATTAAAAAACCTATTTAAATCAATAATAAGGTTGTGGACTATATAATATATAATAATCAAGTATATTCTGTTGTGCTCACAATATAAATTTCAAACTACAAGTGGCTAAAAAAAAAAAAACAACGCAAAGATGTCATTTAAAATAAGACCCAAAACTATAAAATACTTATGAATTGGTTTAATACACAAGACCTATATGAAAAAGATTGAGATCTTATTGAGGAATATAAAAGAAGTCCTGAAACACAACATCAAAAAGAACCTGCTTTCACAAAATTTCACAAAAATTTATTGTTTTCCTCTGTGAATATCCAGTGGACACAGCAGCATTTAATGAAATTTAATCAGTGATGGTAGAAGTCAGGTCAGTGGTCATCCTTAGGATGTGGAACAAGGGAGGCTGGTCTGTTTAAAGTCAACAGTCAACACAAGATTTGGGGAAAAAATCATGAAAAGGATAAAGGAAAACACACTGACTTCCCTGATGTGTAAAGGGTCTTATAAATTTAAACGGACAATTGTTTTGGTAAAACAGGCAAAGTATATGATATGAGCAGTTAATTCACAGACATGAGAAGAGAACAGCCAAGACATGAAAATATGTTTAAATTTACTAGGTCCTTGGTTTTACATCAAAGTGAGCAAAAGTTATAAGAATCATTTTATACCTATTAAAATGAAAAAATTGAAAGAGCTGTTAGAATTGCTGTCCAGTGAGTGCAAAAATAGCACTCTCGTACACTGCTAGTGACAATATGAAGTTTCCTAGCCTTTCTGAAAAGCAATCCAACAGCTTCTTTTAAAATTACAACTATCTGAATGGACCTTGCAGTCCATCCTTAGAAATCTCTTTCTTAAGGAGGAAAAACAGATATATGAGATATCTATATATATCTATATATAGATATATATAGATATCTCATATATCTCTGTATATAAAGAAGTATTTATTATGTCATTGTCTTGGGGCAGAAATCTGAAAGCAAAGTAAATGCTCTTCGCAGAATCCCACCTGGTCCCCAGAGATGAAGGGGCAGAGCAACGGGGGGCTTGAAAAAATATATACGAGGTTCACAGAGTGAAATAACCAAGAAGTAGGACAATGTGCCTGATGATGATCCCCTTTCTGAAATAACAAAATAGGAATATGGGGGAAAACACCGAAGATTATTGAGTCATTTACACGTAAGTATGGGCAGGGGGTGGGGGGATACAGAGAAGGCTGAAGAGAAAGAATGGTAGGGGCAGGAGCTGTGCAAAATGGGAATGGAAACGAGTGCACTTGGAATAAGCAAGTCAGATATGGTCTGGCACATTTACACATGTATAGAAAATTATATGCACAGGTCAAGGTATAAATAAATTAAGTAAGAAGTTCAAATCAGAAAACTATTTAAGTGGAAAAGGGCTGTTACTAGTGCAAAGCCTGAGAAGAAGCCCCTAGAGGCCAGGTGTGGCGGCTCATGTCTGTAATCCCAGCACTTTGGGAGGCCGAGGCAGGCAGATCACAAGGTCAGGAGTTCAAGATCAGCCTGGCTAACATGGTGAAACCCCATCTCTACTAAAAATACAAAAATTAGCCGGGCATGGTGGTGTGCATCTGTGATCCCAGCTACTCAGGAGGCTGACACAGGGCAGGAGAATTGCTTGATCCCGGGAGGGGGGAGCTGCAGTGAGCCAAGATCTTGCCACTGCACTACAGCCTGGGTAACAGAGGGAGATTCCATCTCCAAAAAGAGAGAGGGAAAGGGAGAAGGAAAGGGAGAGGGAGGGAGAAGGAGGGAGGGGGAGG
>NW_016107599.1:2391628-2397509 GCF_001604975.1 Cebus imitator
GAGGGGAGGGGGGGAGAGAGAGAGAGAGGAGAGAGACTCCTAGAATCACATTCCCTGAACACTCATCTAAATGAAAGCAAGCCCCTCTCAGCACACCTGCCCTTACATTGTTCTGTTCTTATTGTTGTGCGACACAGATATATTCCATATTTATTTTGTGCACTTGACTATAAGCTACCTGAAGACAAGGGACTTCTCTCTGTTTTGCTCCTTATTGTATCTCAAACCTCTAGACTGCCTGGCACTAAGAAGGTTCTCAATGATACTTGTTGGAAGAAATGAGAAGGATCACACAGGAAAAGGCCAGCACTTCCACTAGAAAGGTAACAAAAGAAGTAAGGTCTGGAGTAGAAATGTGAAATTCCATCTGATGGACATTTTTTTCTCAAGGTAAATAAGGCTAAACAATAAGGCTTTCAAGAGAACTGTGAATATGAGGCTGTTTCAAAGGATAACATGCCAAATCATATGCAGAACTTAATTTTAAAAATTAATATTTAAAACTTCTCCAGATACAGTAAACTGTAACAACCCCATCCAGGTCTGAATAATACACGTAAGATTTGTATGATTCCTTTCCTTCCAAAACTAAGTAATTCCAAGGAATTTCAACAGCGCCTAGACTTTCTATTACTTGTCCCCCACTCCCTTGAGCAATAAATGCAGTGCAACTCAAGTGATCTTTGCCAAAAGAATGCCCCGTTTCCTTAATTTGATTCTTCTTTGTCTAAAGCCAAGTTCCCAAAAGGTCAGAGCAGACTTACATTGCAGCCCTTGTCCGTTAGGTAACTGATTCCTTCTTCTGGGCCGATTGCCAGTTCCACTGAAATAATCCAGCTTGACTTTTGAAGGTGAAACAAGGGAGAACAGAGGTGGCAGAAGGAAAAAAGAAATACTTTAGATAAAGAGCTGTGAATATGTTAAAGGACCAAAGTGGGGGCTGGTTTGGTTTGTTATTAATCTATCTAACCAAATAAGATAAAATATTTATAACTTCATCGACCAGGATCTGTTGACCCTACACAAAGATGCACTGTGCTTATTCCAGCATGCCTGATGCCAAGGGTTTCTTTGGGATGATTAAATAGGTAAACTAGCCCCAAGAGAACAATTAATCAAATCACAGGGATTTAAAAAAACACAAAAAACCTAATTATGAAAATAGGCATGCTGTTTTTTAAAAAGTGATTTTACTCTCATATTATTTTTTTTTTGTATTTTTCACATGGTAAAATGACAAAATATCATTTTATTTAAAAAAAAAAAAAAAAAGGGACCAGTTAGCATACTTTGCATCAGAAATTTAGATACACGGTAAGAGATAAGGAAAAGTAAAAGAAACCAAACCAGTCCACTTTTTCCCACATTCCCATACTTACACCAAGAGCACACTTGAAGCATTCCTTATCAAATCTGTACACTGGAGACAGGATCTCAAAGAATTTCAGAATACTCTCTTCTCTATTAAGGTTGGCGAATTGTCTAAATGTTTGTTGAATCAGTTTTCTCAGTGTTTTGGCCTGCATGACAAAATTACCCAAAATCTTGTAAAAATCAGCAATGAATAAAGACCACAACAATAGTAAGATTTCTCTCCTACCAACTACTTACTAACATCTACATTCATATTACCGCCAAAATGTATACTTGTCAAATAACTATAAATGTATTTATCAGAGCTTTATTTAATTGTGGTAAAATGCACATAACATAAAATTTACCATTTTAACCATTTTTAACTATAAAGTTGGTGTATAGAATTTTATTTCTTAAACAGAAATTTCTACCATATGTGCACATGACGCAGAAAAGACCAGGGCAGAGGTATAAAGGTACTCATACATTACACTGTTAGGAGGGAAAAATCAGTGTATCTTTCTGAAGGACAACACAAACTGAAAACCTTAAAAAACCCCAATGCTTGATCCAGAAAGTAAAATTCCAGGACATTATTCTTTAGAAATTATTAGAGATATATGCAAAGATTCAGGAACAAAAAGATTCACTGCAGAACTGTCTACGGTAATATAGAGACTGGTTACGTAAATTACGTTGTTTCTATCTTCCCAACTAATATTCTATGCAGCCCTAAGAACTGTTTTGGGTAATTAATTTCCTGGCATTAAAACCCATATTACACTGTTACATTAAAAAAAACCCAAACAGTCAGTGTACAGAGCATAAGAGCATAAGTGTTGGTCCTGGTGAGCACACAGCAATGTACTCATGAAGGAGATAAAGCAACCATGCTTTTTTCATGAAGTAAGATGATATTTTGTCTTCTGGTCCTTTTTTATTTGAGTTTTTTATTTATACACATGAAAATCTGCATAGTGGAGAGAAATGCTTTCCAAGCAGCAAACCCTCTATCCTTGGTGTGTGAAGCAGCCTGAGGAGGCCATGGATAAAGGGTACATGATGAGGTCTAAGAAAGAGAAGCAAGAGAATGTAGGCCATGGTAACAACTTGGCTTTGACCCTAATGAGATGCTAAGTCCTCAAGAGTGATATTATCTGACTCAGAATTTTTTTTTTTTTTTTGGAGACAGGGTCTCTGTTGCCCAGACTGGAGTACAGCGGTGCCATCTCAGCTCACCACAACCTCCACCTACCAGGTTCAAGAGATTCTCCTGCCTCAGCCTCCCCAAGTAGCTGGGATTACAGGTGCGCACCACCACATCCGGCTAATTTTTGTATTTTTAGTAGAGACAAGGTTTCATCAAGTTAGCCAGGCTGGTCTTGAACTCCTGACCTCATGATCCACCTGCTTTGGCCTCTCAAAGTGCTGGGAGCCACCACGCCCGGCCTGACTTAGGTTTTAACAGCATACTCTGGGCACTGTATTGTGAACAGTATGAAAGGAGCAGGAGAGACAAACTCGGGGGCTACCCAAATAATCCAGGCAGGAGGAGACAGTTGGCACAAGTACAGAAGCAGAAAGGGGGTGAGAAGCAGTCAGATCCTAGCTTTCTTTCTTTTTTTTTTTTCTTCCAGAGTGGACACTTAATGGATTTATTTTAAACACAGAACAGGATATGCTGATAGTTAAAGAGTTGCCATTGAACTGAAAAGGCAAAAACTGTGAGAGGAGCAGGTTGGTGGGTAAAGGTCAGAGAGAATGCTAGAATATCAGAAATCCAAGTGGAGCTGTCAAGCAGGCCAGTAAGGGCTCGGTGGAGTTCAAGGGGAGGTCCTGGCTGGCCCAGCAGACAGGGAAGATGGATTAGGTGACCTGCTAATCTCAAGAGGGTCAGGCAGATGGGGAGCATGCCATGGGCCCAGGTTGAGGTGTGGCTGCTAAGTCAGGTGCACAGTGAACTAGGAGGGCACGGCATACTTTGGTGGGGTATGGAGGCAACAGCCTGTCTGTAGTGGCTTGAAGGTCCTAGTGGGATCCAAGGATTACTGGATTTGAGACACTACAGAGAGTGAGCTGCAAAGACAGGAGCTGGGTCTGAGAGAAGGATATACACAATTAGGGAGGTGTTGCGATTACTGAAAATGAGTAAGACCAGAGTGAGAGGTTCAGATAAGGCAGAGGACAAGATTTCTGAAGATAGGAGTTCAATGAGCCAAGAGAGTGGGACATGGGAGGATTACCTAAGGCATGTGACTTCTATTTTAAAAAGCTCCCTCTGCTTTTGTTCACAGAGGGTTGGGGGAGTGTGTAGGAGTGAAAGCAGTCAGGATCACTGTAACAGACCAAGCAAGAATACTAGTGACCTGGATCCCAAGATGGTGGTGAAGGAGAGAAATGGGTACTTTTGGGACATTTGGGTGATCATATGCAAGACAACTGGAAAGTGAAGAATCCAGGAAAACTAGAGTTTTAGACGGAACAAATAGGCAAACATAAGAGGCAGGCTTGGTGAAAAAAAAGAAAGTCATGTAAATCCTGTACATGTGTTTGATCTTGAAGTCTTCCAACATGAACCATCAAGGAGGTATTTGGATATAAGTCTGGAGCTCAGGAGAGGGGAACACTGTTGGCAGAACTTTCAGAGCTACCAGCTAAAGTATTTAAATTCATGGGACTGAATGGTACCTCCAAATAAAATGAAAACAGAAGAGAACACCAAAGCCAGGCAAGGCTGGCCAATAGTTTGTTTTAACCAGGGATGAAGTTTTGACTGGTGAGCATGAGAGTGAAATAGGAGAGTTACAGCTATTTTGAAAAGGATTAATTACAACATCACAGAACTTAAACTGAAGAGCAATAAAATGGGTTAGAGGTCAGCAAGGCTTGACTACAAAATTATCATACAGACGGTGAGTGGGTTAGCCTGAAATGCTCTATAAACAGAAGTATGAGAAGATTTTGCTTTGACTCCAGGCTTTCCAAACATTGTCTGCTTATGACTACCTATGTAGGTCAGTCTCTCCAACAGAGCACACAGATTGGACACGGAGATTTGAGTACTGCCTGTAGCCACCTACAAGATGTTTTTGTCCTTATAAATTAACAATATAGTATCCTGGGACTTTGTGGCTATAAAGCAGTCTCTAAGAAGCAGGCCCGCTATACTCTGGACCCACAACAAATCCATTAAGGAAATTCTATTGTGCTTGGCACTTGGAATACACTGCAGAATCAGAACACATATCTATCCTCAATAAAGTCAGAGTATAGCTGGAAAAAGAGCATTCTGATCTTCATTCATGGCTATAGGAGGAACAGTATAATTCTGTGCATATAGTGCTATTAGGCTGATTAAAACACACAAACACACCAAAAAAATGATGCTAGAAAAGTCATCTGTAGACCCTTCTGTGGAAATAAACTCTATGTCTTTACAATGATCCCTGCAAGGGAGATATTATTTTTCATATATTAGTGAGCAAACAGACTCAGAAACGTTAGGTAACAACATGGGGGTAGAATAATTGGGATTCTAATCTAGACTGCTTGATTTTTTACTAGCTACGTGACCAATTCAAACACCTCCTTTTCTAAGATGCTCTGCCTGATAGAAGAAACCAGGAAGAAACTACCACATCCCTATGGGTCTCATATTGCTGTGAATGTATTTTTAGGCATGGCACTTATGTAAGATTCATGTTGGTGTGAAGGGAGCATGAGCTGTCTTGTTACTCCAAAGAAAAGAGTGTGGCCTGCAGCAGAAACTCAATTATGTGCTTTACAATGAATAATTGTATGTCTCTGCCATAACAACTTGGATTGTGGCAAACTCTCAAACAGATACTATTAATCAATAAAATCTAGTTGCATCCTGTGATAAATGAGATTTCACTTTCTAGTAAGTGGTAAGATAGTTCAGACAACTTTAGTTTCAACCTTCTATCATAGAACATGCTGCCTCAATGTATAAATGCTCTGAGTGTAAGCAATGTCTCCCATCTACAAGTATTAATAGAAAGTAAGTCCAATGAAAGTCCTGGAAGATCATAAACCTCTTTAAGTGCATGATACAATGAACTGGAATACAGTAGCAGTTGCAAGGAATAGTTGTCAACTGAGCACAGGGACCAAAACATAATGGCAAAACATTTCTATAACATTAACAAAACATTGGTATGCTCATTCATGACTCTGAGAGGAATATTTCAACTCAGGTAAATACTGAATGCAGAGATTAAAAACTATGTAAAATAGGTCCAGAAAAAAAAAGTCCATTCTCTGTTTTGTACCTAATTCTCAACCAGCTGCTGGTTTATATATAAACTACTGGCAATAATATTATATACTGACATTTGCTCATTTGTTCAATGCTTTCAAAAATTAACCTAAAATACTCTATGAAGTAACAGAGATAGAAGTCGAGGAAGTAGAATCTGCTCTTGAGCTTCAAATGGATATATATATGTGAATGCACTTGTTAGGTATATATGCACTTGCCTACCTAACAGTTACACTGCAGTTT
>NW_016107599.1:2397519-2400677 GCF_001604975.1 Cebus imitator
ACAGACATCTAAAACCTGCCACTAAGAGCACTGAGGTTCCAGCCATAGTAGTTTATTGGTCCTACCCAACTGGACCCTGAAATACACTACATCTGACTTAGTTGCAATGTTATCACTCTGAACTTACTCCTTCCCATACCCCTTCCCCTTGACCTTCATAGTCTCACGGCACTTCAAGTTAACAATTTACACAGCTGAATGCATCACCGTCAGTCCCGCCCAATTCAGCTTCTGCTTCAATATTCTGCCTCTTGACTAGCAGCACTAGAGAGCACTTAAGTATACAAAGCAGAAATCTGAGGCCAGGCCCTGTACTTTCTTCTTCCTCCTCCAACATTAGACCAGTAGCTAAGTCCTGTAAGACTTTACACTCATAACATCCTTCAAATATATCCCAACAACTCTCTACCCTCTGTCTCCTTTAAATTTAAGCCTTCATTATTTCTCTTGGCAACAGTGTCTCCTGATGACTAAGAAACTTAAAAGAAGTTGTGTGCTGTTCTTCTACAACAGGGATTGAAGCCATCAATACTTTGCTAAGTAAAGTGAGTCAATCTGGTTCGATCCTGATTTTCCCAACCAAAACTCTTAGACATGGAATGTGTATGGTGGTAAAGAACTCAACTGCTCTCCCCAACAATTTAACCTGCTGGAAAACTTGAGTAACTGGGGCAAATGTGTTTGAAAGTAATAACTATGCACTGTTAAGAGACAGACAGCCTGGACTCTAATTTTACTGTATTTGTCTCATTCAGCTGAATGTGGGAAAACATGCTGCCTTTCTGCAGGTGGTGTTACCTTGCTCATCCTACCCATTAACAAGCTGAGAACCAAGACGTAAGAGCAACAAAGAGCAGCAACAAACCAGTAAGCTCAAGCAGCTGGAGTAAAGGAAAATGACATCATTAGTTTCCTATGGACACAGAAACAACTCTCCACCAACTAAAATGGGTTGCTTTGGCAGGAATATACCCAATGTTCTTACGGTCTGTACTTAAACGTGACTGCTAAAGAGGACTGTGAGTTCCAAACCTATGATGTTCAGTGCTGGACAGAAACTAGAAAATCTTTGCTGTCTGAAAGAAGCTCCAAACTTAGTTCATATGAGAAGGATATCTTAGAAAGCATGAGTCCTTTTTTAATTACTCAGTGAGGAAAAAATTCCACAAAATCTAACTGCGTAGAGTCTCTGGATATTAATCAATACACTTGCAGAACTTGTATAAGTAAACGAGTTCAGCATTGCATTTCAAATTTGAATACCTGCTTGTGTTAGCCTGGATTTAGGAAACAAACCATCTATCTATGCATACTATTTTATTTTAAACCAATTTATGTACAGTGAGAAATTTACTAAGAATATGATACTTCCTCAAAATGAACTGGTATTACTAGGTTGAACCATGAGAATCCTACTATTCATCCATGTTGAACTACAAAAATAATTTCCTATTAGTCAACCTAATGATTATCAGATGCTGCTAGCAACAATACATTCTTAGGGCTTCCCAGATGAAAAGGTTGTAAGACAATGCTAAAGAAAATCTGCAACAATAGAGTAATAGGAGAATAATTTTTAAGGAATAAGTTATCAACCCACACACCAAATGCTAAATACAGATTTATTACGGTGCATGAAGACAGTTTCTTCTTGCTCCTATCTACAGGGCCCACATCAGATCATAAGCTCTGTAAGCAGGGGCCAGGTTTCACTCACTCCCATCATCCCCAACTCAGGTTCTGGCACAGAGCAGATACCAGGAATTCACTGCTGAATACCATACCAAGCTACGCATTTCTGTTCCTGGTGAAAATATTAAGCTTGAAATAGTCACCTGTTCATCCTAGAAATGAAAATAATGACTGTCTTCTCCAAGAATAAAATCATGTGTTCCTGAAAGTATTTTAGGAAACCACATTATTACTTGAAAATCAGATGCTAAAAAAACCGATAACTATCAATCCCTTAACATTTCTAGATCTGAAATTGGGTTTCTACTGTGAATTATATTGCAATAAATTAAAATTTGCCTATTTTGACCTGCTGTTTAATTTAAGCTTAGAGTAGAGCTGCAGTGGCAGTAGCACCCTTGGTACCCACTGGTAGGACAACTTCACTGAACTACAGATGCAACTTCAGTCTCACTCGTTTGCTCAGTAATCTTTCACTGCTCTGCATTCCTCACTGCATTTACACATCCTTCATGACCTTAATATTTTTCAAGAGTAATCATCAGAATTCTGTAGAATGTCCCTCAATTTGGACTTGACAGTTTTATTGGTATAGTGATTTTTTAAACGTGTCTTTAAAACTACTAACATCAATGAGATAGAAATTATAATACTTGCAAATTATTCTTAGTAATTGAGGCACATATATCCCAGATTCCATTTTTTGCATCAAACATAGCTAATCCAAGTTTCACTAAAGATAATAAGGTAATATTCAACAATTCAATGTGAATGTTAATTATAAATAATCCTCTCCGAATATAAAGAAAAAAAAAGGAGGCAAAACAAAATGATTTTTGGAAAAACAAATGTAGCCTATTTATGAAAAAGCCAATGTTAACTGATCTAGACATTCTATACAGCTATTTCAGAAGAAACAAGAAACTGTTGCTAATTTCTAGTTAGCTAAAGTTTCACTGGCAATAGCTTTGAAGAAAGGACTTTCTAGACAACACCTAACTTGTACTACAGTTGTTACCCCCATGGGCATGTACTGGTAACATATTCTATAGTAGTTTCATGGCCATCAGTGCAATGTTCAAAGAATTTATGTAGAATGTGAAAAAACCTTGGGCTAAGAATATTAATTCCTAAGCCAAATACACATTATTTAGTACACAAAATTACAATGATTCCCTTATTAAAAATTTCATGTGAGAAACCAGTTCTAAGAAACTTATTTATGAACCACTCCATGAATCTCATGATTCATAGCTAACAGTAGCTAAAAACTAATTCTATTTACATCAAAATCAGCAACAACTGAATTGCTCAAAAGGCACAACCGTTATTTGGTTTATAAAAAGTTTTCTGGGCTGAACGTGGTGGCTCACATCTGTAATCCCGGCAGTTTGGGAGGCGGAGGTAGGTGAATGGCTTAAGCTCAGGAGTCTGAGACTAGCCTGGGCAACCACATCTCTCAAAAA
>NW_016107599.1:2401372-2408612 GCF_001604975.1 Cebus imitator
AAAAAAAAAAAAAAGAAAGAAAGAAAGAAAGTAGAATTAAAAATTAAGATACTAAACAGGGTCCCAAGATAAAAGGGAGTATTTGCCATTTCCACTTAGCATAGAAAAGAGTAGGAGAGGGAACACTCAAGCAGGGGTTTAGAAGGATTAGTCATGATGGAGACAGGGCCAGTCCTCTACTAAACCTCTTTGAGCATCTGTCTAACTCTGGCACACTCACACCATGGCACATGTGACCTGTACCTGTGGTTCCCTGTTTTGAGTATGGCGATCCTTTAAAAATCTAGAATGTATTGGACTCCTAAATGACAAGTCACACTTTTCATAACTGTTTATATACATAGAGATTTGAGGAGACTGTGCAACAATTCTGAGGCCACTCAGTGCTTTATAACTGAAAGCCACTGACCAATACTACTGATGTTACATAACCATTAATAGAACACTGGGTAGAGTACTCTTCTATCCAACAGCAATGTAAATTCACTAAAACTGTAGCTTACATTTGTTTGAATGTCTCCACTATCCTCCTCCTCACTGCAACACCCAGCAGGTTTATGCATAGCAGCATCCTTTCCACTTAAGGGTCTTCCCATGCCTTTTCGGCTCCCACATCGGCAATATTCCAGGTCAAACTGAATCACCCACTCTCCCAACTCCAAGAGTATGGGCCATGCACACCTAATAGCTCTCTTGAAGGAAACAACTCTCATTCTCTCTCATTCCCCTTCCACTGTGCCAAACTTCACTTAAAACTCTGTTCTCTGCCAAATCTGACTCTAACCCGCTCATGCCAATTATCTGTGGGCTACTTATGGAACGAGACACTGTCTCAATCTGTAGTCCTAGCCTCAACCACATTAAATGGAATGTGCTCTTTTTCCTAATAATTCACTGTAGTATTTCACTAACAGATCAGGAAACTTGAATGAACACTGAAAAAGTCGAGTAGCATCACTAGAAAAAGAACCTGAAATAAAGAGTATACTTTTCCTGTACTACTCTTACTAGAATGTCTAACTGCATTGGTAAAATGCTTTATATTTTAGAGCCAACACTTTTATATCTCTTTTTCCTACTAGATTATCAAGAAGCTATGTCAGGAAGGAAGGGATACTGATACTTTCTGGACTCAGGTAAGCAGTGACTAACCCTTACAGTCCTATTCTGAATGGGTTTGATAGAGAGCAGGACCCAGATATCTGAACACAGGGCCTCTGTTACAGACCATATCTGATAAATTACACCAACACTCCAACCCAATGAGAGTCAACATGACATTGACAGTTCTCTCTCTTTTGGTCTTTCTAAGATTTAATCCTCATATTAATGCCATGTGTTAGAAATGGGTTTTATCCCCATTTTACAAATGTGTAAACTGAAATAAAAAAAAGATGAAATAATTTATCCAAAATTAGCTATATTTTCTCATAACATATGTCTTATCCTGCTGCGCCTCAGCTGATGGGAGGTAGAACATGATCTTTGTAGTAATAAAAAGTCAGAGCAGTAACAGCTACTGTTGCTATGTGATAGGTACTATGGTAAGTAATGTATTTACTAACCTGTTAAATATTCACATCAACCCTATAAAATACTATTTTCTTCATTAAGAAACAAGGCCCAAGACCCTGAGTCTAGAAAATGGCAGAGCTCATCTGAGCCAGACCCCGTCTTAACCCTAAAGTCTGTGTCCCCTGCTGTGCTTGAAAATCTTGATGTGTGCTCTGCATCAGCAGGGGGAATGACATTTCAGACTCCTCCACCCAATTCCAAGGTGCTCTCCATGCTGGATAAGGGAAGGATAAGAACTGAGGCTCTTCCAAAGCTACTAATGTGAGGAAGCATACAAAGGGATTAAACAAAAGACAGGATCTTCAAAATGCACTGACATGTGCGTGCATGCACACACACACAATATTAATAATTCCACGATTATTTTACATATTGCTCCTTTTCTTCTGCATGTTAAAATATTTGAGCCTGTAGAGATCTAGATGACAGGAATAACTGTGCACATAACTTTTTCAGTTTTGTGCTTAGCTGCGTACCAAATACAAGAAGTGAAACCATGTATTATGAGAGAAAGCTATACTAAAAACCTGTTTGCCATTAATGTGACTAGAATAAATGTCAGCTTTTTAAATCATGTATTTTACATGTAAGGAAGGAAACTGCATTTTACTTTCCCAAAAGCAATTTACTATTGGGGAAAAGGTACTGGCATAATTTTGTTATTTTATTATGATAAAGGAGACTCTAATTACCTTGACAGAATCCAGTAAACTCTTAGGAAAAAATCGCTTTAAACCAACATCTTTTCTGAAATATAAAAAAAGGCACATTAACAAATAACACCACCAAATCAATTAATATAATGACAAACTTGCAAGAACATAAAAGCATTGTAAATTATTTATCCTTCCATATATTATTTAGGAAGGAAACAAATACGTATAATAAAGCTCTGATTTACCAGTATATTCACAGAAAGAATGGGACAAATCATTTTCTAGATATGTACAAAAAACATGAATACGAGTTGGTTTAAATAGAAATCCTTTCGTTTTTTTTTTCTTTTTTCAACCCTTATTGTTGAAAACCCTTTTAAAATATTCCCTCTTTGTAAATTATAAAATTTAATTTTATAATTTAATATTAATATTTGTAAAATATTTAAAAACTGTCCTTTTTCAGATATTACCTGAAGGTTATCCTTATAAACATCAGTTTCAACTGGGTAATACTCTACTTGTAGAGAAAATAAGCTAGTCTGATTAATAAATGATTCAGGATATACCTTAGAAGTTACAGAAATAAATCCTTTAGGTTTATCCTAAAAGTTGACTATTTAAAAAAAAAAAAAAGTTTTTTGATTAAGGGACTCATTCACTTATCTCAGTTTCACATTAGAAAAAAACCCAGAAATTTATGTGATTTGCCCTAGGTCAAAAAGGTGAATGTATGGAAATGCTGGAAATCGCAGCAATGTTCTTTAAGTCAGGCAAAAATTTAAATTGATTATTAGTATCAAGAACCTCAACGTTCTGGCCAAGAAAATAGATTGGAAAGAATAGCTGATTCAAATTTTCCTTGTACTTTAGTTACTAACTTACTCAGGTGTTTTGGCCAGTAGGTGTCACTAGTGTGCTAGTAATATGAAATAATGTCTCTGCCAACATTAAGAAACGTCAGGAGACACATAATAAAAGGATCAATGAGAAAAGGAAAATACAGGTATCTTTTCAAAATCACATAAGGAAACAATAAACTAAATATAAAGTATCAAGAAACAGGGATGACGTCTTCATCCGTAACTGTAAGTTAGCTGGCGTTATCAACAAAACCATAGACATCATGTCAGTTTATTTGGTTGATACTATATCCAAACATTTTAAATCTCTTATTCTATATTCTAACTACTAGTAGTACTTAAACCAATGAATTCCTCCTCTGCTAAATCCAAAACTGGTCTCAGTTCTCATTCTTTCTTATTCTGCTATTATTACGTTCATTACGTCCTATAATTCTCTCTCAGCTTCTGTAATATATTACTTTCTTGTTTTACCCATCAGTTAATTAATACACTAGTCTTCCACTTCTGTCTCTAGTCACTTCTGTTTGTAACCTCCCTTCACAGAACCATCATTATCTATTTTGACAGTTGTATATAAAGGAGAAAAAGTATTCACGCAAGTTCTTCCTTTTCATTTTGCCTCTTAAAAACACAAGGTCTTTGCATTTTAAAGATTTTGATGCTAATCACTACTAGGAAGTAACAAAATTAGTACACAAAAGATAGACACTCTGGAAATCTATAAGGCAATGTTCTTCAGCATTTCTGCCTCTGTCTACATTTTCAGGTCACTATTCCATAATAGCAAGCACTTATTTTCATATCAGAGAGGTTTGTTTTTTTTTTTTTAGATGGAGTCTTGCTCTGTCACCCAGGCTAGAGTGCGGTGGCCTGATCTCAGCTCACTGCAACCTCCGCCTCCTGGGCTTCAAGTGATTCTCAGGCCTCAGCCTCCCAAGTAGCTGCAATTACAGGCCAGTGCTACCATGCCTGGCTATTTTTTTGTATTTTTAGTAGAGACAGAATCTCACCATGTTGCCCAAGTGGGCCTCGAACTCCTGACCTCAAGGGATCTGCCTGCCTCGGCCTCCCAAAGTGTTGGGATTACAGTCGTGAGCCACTGGGCCTGGCCTCAGAGTTCTTAATTTGAAACTTGGCTCTGCCATAGGATGGATTTGCTATTAACATCTGTGAACCTCTACTTGTAAAGTGGGGGATATGAAGTCCTACTACCACACAGTGGTGCTGAGGTTTAAGTAAGACAGTTTATGAAGTTCCTGGAACGTGAAGGGGGCAGTTTCTGTTCTGCAAGAATGCCTTAGAAATCACTGCTGTCTGTACAGCTTCTGGTTCACATGTCCTGTGTCTCACTATTTAATACAGACGGAGGCATGGCCTGAGCTGAGGTTTGCTGGTGGACAGTAGAGGCAGTCTGGAGCAATGAGATTCAGGGGCTACTGTGGACAAAGAGGCAATAGGAATGAGTGACTGGACATGAGGTTGTGAGGGAACGCTGAAGCCACACACCGAGAAGAGGAAGGTGGGTGGGCACTAACAGTTCTGTTGTATACATACGAGGCTGGGCAAGGTGTACATGCATGCCCTTCTACTAAGGATTTTAAGAAGGCAACTGGGCATGTCAATATTTGGCTGAGGGAAAGATCAGGGTAGGGAATGTCCCCTCCCCCACTGTGTGGCTGTCAACTGCTATTAGTCAAACCAGTTACACATCTATTTTTCTCAGAGCCAGGCAGAGCTAAAGAACTTACCATAGTCATTGCTGTCACAAGTAAGAAAATTAAAGATAAACCAAACGTTGTTGTATGTTTCAAGAAAAATAAAATAAAGCATTTTTTTAAAATAAAGACTAATACTAGATATTGCTTTTACTTCAAAGGTGAAGACAACTCCATTTAAAACAAAACAAAACAAAACCTTAAGGCCAATACTTAGCATATATACAGTTTAGGTTTTCTTAAACCTCTTTTGAGTAATAAGAATTTGTAACATTTGTCCATATGTTAGAACTTTTTTGATATCTGGCAGTTGCGAAAATAAAAATGAGGCTCAAGTACACAAGATCATGGTAAAATTCTGCAACACTGCTTTTAACACATTTTAATTTAATCAAGTAGTCAACCTAACTTCAGGTTTTGTGATAGAGGACTCTGAGACACACCTAAGGTACTACATTCAAAGTTTTTAGGGAAAGCCTATTACAGATACCTAAATTTAAAGCCTTAGGAAACCATGCAGTGACTTGTAGGCTGTCCCACTTTTAATATGAGGTCGCCTCTCTCCACAAGCTGTATGTCTGGGACTAGTTTACAATGTGCACTCTAAACTGCAGCAGTTTTGCCTCAAGTGGCATGAAAACCTTCTTTGAGCCCAAACTCTAAGCAACTGTCCTGTATGTGAATAAAACAACAAATACAAGTTACACATCATAAACAAAATATAATCACTAGCCTTTATCATACAATAATTCCTTATATTAACTGTCAAAAGGTATTATCTAAATGGAGTTAAACTTATGTAATAAAAAACTAGCTCAGATTCCCACATCAGTTCAGAGGAACCTCTTGAACCTACATACAGATGGCAAGACACTATTAGGTTAGAACTGTGTTGTCCAATATGCAGCCACTAGTAATATGTAGCTATTTATACTTAAATTAGTTGAATTAAATTAAAAATTCTGTTCCCAATTACAATGCTCATCACATTTCAAGTGACGAGCAATCCCATGTGGCTAGTGGTTACCAAACTAGATGGGGCAGTCACAGAACAGTTTCATTGTCGTAGAAATCTGCAATGGTGGAGCTGGGACAGAGCAATGAATCTAGGACTTCAGGCACCCTGACTCTCTAGGGCTTGGTGCTGTGCGCCCAGAGGCTCCTCAACAAGGGCAGGGATGGGTGAAATGCATGAACACTGGGGACAGGGGCACAGCTACCACAGAAACAACCACACAAGGTTCCTGCCTTGCTCAGAAAGACTGGGTAAAGAAGGTATAGAGGGGTGAGTAGACAGTTCTACCATGACAATGCAGAAGGCAGCAGATCTTCCAGGAAAGAGCTGTATGTTAAACAAGGAGCCTTTAGTTAGGATTATCTGTAGATATACAGCAGAGAGCGTCTAAGTATTACTCTCCCTCCATCTCTCTCAGGACTAGCAAAAAGAGTTTCTGTGATCTATTCGCTAAGATTCAAATTATTTAGAGATTTGAAGCTACAAAGAAAGAGAGGCTGTATTCACTTACTTCCTCACTGAGACCTGTATGACATACTAGACACCATAACAGATCATGGGGTAGAAGAATCACTAGTATGTTCCCTTTTCTTAAGTGAGATAATTATATAAACAACTAACTACAACATAGTGTGAAAGGTATTACAAGGTAAGAGTTTAAAACCAATACATTTAGCCATTAAGATGTAAGGGTTTTGTGGCCCATTTTAAAACAGAACTCTCTTAATGTTTAATTGACCTCTATCATTTAAATGATTAGAAAACTGCTGACTGACGGGGTCTTCCTTCTCTTCTGCTAAACCTCAAAATCCCATTAATCACTCCACTGATCCCTGTTGCCATTTAGCGTTTTTGGAAAATCCTTAGAGAGCTCTGCTCTCCCACATTCCATGCATGATGACTATGTACCTCCTTGTATTCCTCCTTTACAGTGGTCATCCAGAATGGTCCAGGAAAGGAGGCTGTGAAGGAGGGCACCTCCCCACTTGCACCTTCTGAGTGCCAGCAGCAATCCCCCCCTCACTGAGATGAATCCTCTACGATGCCCATCTAGTCTCCCAGCCTGTGGTCTTGTCCTGCATGTGTGTATTCATATCCACAAATTCGTAACACAGCTGGCTTTTAGAAGCCTCAGATGGGGCCGGGCCTGGTGGTTCACGCCTGTAATCCCAGCACTTTGGGAAGTTAAGGTGGGCAGATCACAAGGTCAGGAGTTCAGGACCAGCCTGGCCAATATGGTGAAACCCCATCTCTACTAAAAATATAAAAATTAGCTGGGCATGGTGGCAGGCACCTGTAGTCCTAGCTACTAGGAAGGCTGAGGCAGGAGAATCCCTGCCAGGAGGCGGAGGTTGCAGTAAGTTGAGAATACACCACTGCACTCTAGCCTGGGTGAGAGAGTGAAACTGTTTT
>NW_016107599.1:2409047-2442993 GCF_001604975.1 Cebus imitator
AAAAAGAGATGGGGTTTCTCCATGTTGGTCAGGCTGGTCTAGAACTCTCGACCTCAGGTGATCCTCCCACCTCCACCTCCCAAAGTATGCTGGAATTACAGATGTGAGCCACCGCACCTGGCCTACTCAAGCCTCTTAACAACGTTAAAATGATCTAACTGCAACAGAGATTGCTGTTTCTTAACGACATTCTCCCCTTCATCCTGGGGATGACATTGTCTTTTGGTCAGGTACAGTGCTGTCTTCCTCAGTCTCTTCTGTAGCAAGGTAAGGCCATGTGAATATGTTTTGTCCTATGTCCCTCTAAGGGAAAGTACTAAACAGCAGGTTCCTAAAAACATTGTTATTATTTAATATTGTTTCATTATAATGCTGATGAGACAAAAAACTGATTCACAGCTAGGCCACCGTATGGAGTGTGCATGTTCTCCCTGTGTCTGTGTGGGGTTTCTATGGTTACTTGTTTCCTTCCACATCCCAAAGATGTGCATGTTAGGGGAGCTGGTGTGTCTGAATTGTCCCAGGATGAGTGAGTTTGGTTTGGGGAGCGGGGCGGGGGTGGTGAGTACTCCCTGTGAAGAGAATGGCATCCTGCCCTGGCGGGATAGGGTCCAGCCACTTACAACCTTGAATTGGAATAACTGGGCAAATAATTATCTGGTTTTTAAAAATCAGTCTTTCTTAAATGTATGCTCATATTTATTCCAACATTTAACATTAGAAGGGTTTTGGGTCTCTGTTTAGAAGCTGGTGATATTTTTGTGACCAGAAATATTCCAGAAGAACTTAACTCTTGTTTATATCAATTAGTCTATGGTAAAACTGGTTTCACCTTATGTCATTTCACTTACAGTTTCCAGGAACCTATTGATGTTAAGTGAAGACACAAATATACATATTTGTGTCCTTGAAGAGAAAGAGAAAGAGAAAGAGGATGCCCATCTCTTCCTCCTTCCTGCGCACTAGAATAGATACGCGATGGGTAATGTTCAGCAGCCTCTTAGGCCATGAGGTGGCTATGGATTACAAAATGGTAAAATTAAAGTAGCCTGTAGCCCCAATGACTGAGAAACACTGATTGTCTATGACTTGTTTCATATGAGAGAGAAATAAACTTCTGTCTCAGTGAGGCAACCATCAATTCTTGCCCAAATCTACCGGCATTCCCTTTTTTGATATTTATCATGGGTAGCTAAAGGATGCACTTGACTGCTGTCGACAAGAAAAATGAAGAAAAAAGTGAAAACAAGAATGTACAATTATAATTAACCTCGGCTAATTTTAAACCACAAATTTATTCATTCTAGAAATATCTATGGAATGCCTTATAAATGTCAGATACTATATAAAAACTGTATTCCCTGCACAACAGAATGCAGCTCACATTCTCTATAGTGAAGAGAAACAATTACGCAAACCACTACAGCACAATATATTAAATGAAAAATAATTTAAAATTTCTAAAAAAGGCAAACCACTTAATAAGGAATCAAGCAGAAGTGAAAAGTTAAATGATTCATTTAAAATAATTTCATGTTATAGTTCTCTAGTTTGAGGAATAATTACTGGTAAGTAAGGGTCTTCTTTCTCTAATGCCATATTAAAAATTCTAATTTTAACACTATTGATTTGTCAGTATTGGCAATGTACTTTTAAAGGCTAATGAAAAACATTTTTCTCAAAACATCTGACCTCCTTTGGTAGCTGCCTTCTCTCCTCCTAACCTCTTATTTACAAAAGATGTAAATAGAAGTCTTCTTTACACCCCAGTTGTTCCCTGTGGTGAGAGCCCACAGGAAGTAATGTACCAGGGACAGGGCTAAGGGAATTCACTGTCTTATAGTTTTCCTTTGCCTATAAAAAGTACCTTGGTTCTTCCTAGATTGGAAAGACAGGAAAAGAAAGACTGTTGAACTCTTTAGTTGGTTTAAAGAAAACACCCTCAATTTTCTAGATAATACTTTTCTCACTCTCAGAAACTGTGTCTTAGTAATAGCAGTAGCAGCAGCAGCAGTAATAGTATAATTCCAAATAGTTATTTATGGCTGAGTGTGGTGGCTCACACCTGCAATCCCAGAACTTTGGCCGGCCAAGGCGAGTGGATCACTTGAGGTAAGGCATTTGAGACCAGCCTGGTCAACATGGTGAAATCCACCTCTACTAAAAATACAAAAATTAGCTGGGTGTGGTGGTGCACACCTGTAATCCCAACTATGTGGGTGGCTTAGGAGAATCACTTTAACCTTGGAGTGAGGTGAGATAACACCACTGCACTCCACCCTGGGTGACAGAGCGAGACTGTCTTAAAAAAAAAAATGTTATTTAGAAATACAGTAAAGTTGAAGGGGCATTCTGCATTAGGCTGTAAACAACTGAGTTTGACTTTTAAGTTCCTGCTGAAATCTAATAAAGTATGGGGATTATTTCATGAGCTTTCTTATTAGAAAGGAAAAAGAGAACCATGAAACGAACTAATAAGGAAAAAGCAGTATTTTGCATTTATATATAATTCTTTTCTGTACTGAAGAAATACATAAATTTCTAAATGGCTCCAAGTAACTAGCAAAAACCAACAGGAAAAAGCAACGCCAATGCTCTCCTTGAGGTATGAGGGCCACTAGGGCCCCCAGTTGCTCCTGTGGTAGGACAGCCATGGTATGCTTTCAAGTCCCTGCACATCCTCTCAGCCAGGCCACTCCTCAAGTACTGGCATCAGCCTTTACAATGGCCGCAATGGAAGACAGGACCAAGTGCGATACTATTAAGATCTTTATTGAGAAAATATAACTATTAATCTGTTAAACTATTACTGGGCAGGTGTGGTGGCTCATATCTATAATCCCAACACATTGGGAGGCTAAAAGTAGAAAGACTGCTTGACCAGCATCTGTTAAGCTACCTTTCAAGAACAAGGGTGAAATTTAAAAAAAAAAAAAGAGAGAGATTTAAAAACAGAATTTTATCATCAAAAACTACATATTAAAAACATCTAAATAAAAGAAAAATAGAAACTAATGTCAGAAAGATAGGCTGAGCTACAATGAAGAATGTTTAGGCAATAGAGTGATAAACATGTAGGTTTCTAGAATGTCCCCAGCACACACACACAGCATGACAGGCAGAAGGGAAACTTTTTTGGGGGTTTCTGTTCTGAGGGTACTTGCAAGGTAGGGATGATGAACCTGGTACTTAGGCAATGAGGTTGGACTTTAGGAAGGCGGAAGTGGCATCATTCCCTGGCTCTTGTCAGAAATCACAGCAGTGGAAATGAAGCCTCTGAAGTTCAGCTTACCTAGTTTGGGACCACGACCCTCTGATTCAAGCCACTCTGGTGGCCTGGGTGAGAGTCAGAGTAACAGGAGATTGAGTGACCCAGTACCTCAAGGTTATTGTCAAATACAAAACAGAAAAACAGCTATGCAAAAAACATTTGAAGAAATAAATGACACAAACACCACAGATGGGCATACAAGAGGTTACCAGGCATGAAGAAGCAGATTACATCACATGAAATACAATGTCTAGAAATGAAAAATATAAGAGGTAGAATAAAAAAAATAAGTGAACAAGGTATGGCATAAAGATACTACTTAAGAGAATTAAAGAATTGAAGACAAATCCAAAGAAAAATTCCATCCCCCAAAAAAGAGAATCCAGAGAGACAGAGAAAGGGAGATAGAAAATACAAAAAACGTAAAAGAGAGCAAAGATCAGAAATATATCTAGTTGATTATTAAAGAGATAGTGGCACACATTTTCCAGATGGAAAACATGCATCTACAAAATTGAGAAGTATGTCTTATTCCAACTGGATTTATAAAAAGAAATCAAAGCACAAGACATGAATAAAACTGAAAAAGACTAAAAGTAGGAAAAGGATCCTAAAAGAAAGAGTGGCCACAAAGAAACGTCAACAGACATTTCTAGTCATAACAGAGTATGTTTACAGTATTGGGAAAAACCAATGAGCTGAACGATATATTTGGAATAAAAGGAAAAGCATACCAGAAGGATTGTCTGAGATACAAAAATGGCTGTTACTGTTGTTTTAAACAGGGTCTTGCTCTGTTGCCCAGGCTGGAGTGCAGTGGCATGATCACAGCTCACTGCAGTCACAACAATCTGAGCTCAAGCAGTACTCCAGCCTCAGCCTCCCGACTAGGTGGGAACACAGTTGCATGCCACCAGGCCTGGCTAATTTTTAAAATTAAGTGTAGAAATGAGGTCTCACTATGTTACCCATGCTGGTCAAACCATCTTCCCACATTGGCCTCCTACTGTGCTGGGATTATAGGCACGAGCCATTGCACCTAGCCCAATAAGGGATGTTTAAGAAATAAAATGATATGGCCAGGTGCGAGGTCTCCTGCATCGTGATCTGCCCGCCTCACCCTCCCAAAGTGCCTGTAATCCCAGTACTTTGGGAGGCCGAGGCCGGCGGATCACAAGGTCAGGAGATCAAGGCCAGTCTGACCAACATGGTGAAACCCCAACTCTACTAAAAACACAAAAATTAGCAAGCCATGGTGGCAGGCGCCTGTAATCCCAGCTACTCAGGGGGCTGAGGCAGGAGAATTGCTTGAACCCAGGAGTTGGAAGTTACAATGAGCCAAGATCTCACCACTGCACTACAGCCTGGGCAACAGAGCAAGACTCTGTCTGTAAAAAAAAAAAAAAAAAGAGTAGAGTAGGGAAAGAAAGCCAAAAATAACTGTATAAAATAATAATAATAATGTCTAATATTTGGAGTTTGAATTTTGAAAAGATATAACTCAAATAACAGGAAAAACTCATGTGTAAGTTGGAAGATGAGGAGAGTTAAGGTGTTTCAAGGTCCTTGTATTGTTTAAGAGAAGATTAGATGAGTTTAAAATCTGGAGCTGGTTAATACAGAAGGTTAAATATAAGGCTAACTAATGACGGAGTAGAGATGTTTATAAACTTCCAAGTAATTACCGTAGAAAATTTGGAATAAGAATACCAACTAAGAAATAAACAGCACATGTACCCTCACACAGTTTATTTCTAGGACACTAGAAGTAGGTAATAAAAGCGAGTCCAATATATCGTGCATCCTAAGAAATATAAATGTACTAAACCTATCACTTCAAAGAAACACTTAGCAAACTGGGTTGAAGAAATCCAGCACTATGACAGTTTTTAAAGACACACCTAAAAAGTAAGGGCACAGAGAAGTTGAAAGTGAAAAAATGGAAAGTATAAACCAGGTCAAGGCTAACCTAAAGAAGGCAAAACAGATTTTAGAACAACAACAAAAATTATCAGGTATAGAGAAGGTCACTACATAATGATGCAAGATTCAATTTACCAAGAATTGTTTGTATGTTTAAATAAAAGAACCTCGAAATATAAAGGAAAAAATAATAGACTTATAGAAAGAAACTGGCAAAGTCATTATCATAGATGGGTATGTTAACAAGCTTGATTAGAAAATGCATTTTTTAAACCACACTAAAACATTTCTAAGAACTGATCACATAAAGCAAATACAATAAAACATTAATAACTGTAGCATTCAGGTAACAGACACATAGATGCTCACTGGAAAAGTCTTTCAACTTTTTTGTATATTTGAAACTTTTTCATGATAAAACACTTGGGGAAAATGACCTTATTCTAGGGTCCACAAAGAAGGTCTCCACAGAAGTTGAGAAGCTCTTTTCAGACAGATTATGCTGTCTGACTATAGTGCCATTAAGCCAAAAGTTACTTTAAAAAGAAAATATTTTTAAAATCCACACATTTGAAAATGTAAAAACAGAAACGAATACACAAAAGTTTCAAAACAAACATTTAACAACCGTTAAGTGCCGGAATGCCTTTTTAAAAATCGGGTCTTAAAACTCAAAAACCAAAATGAAAATATTATTTTACTACATTAAAGAAAGATAAACTCCTATATGATGAGAGCCATGTACACATAGTTGAAAGACAATGACAAGCTGGGAAAGAAAATACAGAACTAACGTTACAAGGAAGTGTTAACACAACAAAGACTTCTTAAGATTAATAAAGAAAAAACAAACGTATTAGAAAAGCTCATTTAAAACAATTACTTAACAAAAGGAATTAAAAATGGCCACATATACAAAGAGGTTTAATATTACCAGTAATCAAACGAATACAAATAAAGCAAGCAATCATCTGTTGCCCATAATACAGGTGAAAATGAACAACAAAAATGGCCCCATGCCTTACACTGTTATTAACCTGAACTGAATGTCCCCTATTATGTGGCTGTCTAAATGTAGTATTATAAACTCATTTGGTGGACTAGTATACTAATGTTTATTTCTATTTAGTCATACGGAAAGATCTAGTAAACGTAAAGTTGAGTAAAAAAAAGCAAGATGCATATAGGATCATTCTACTCATATTAAAACTATGCATTGTATGTGCACACAAGTGTTGAAACAGAGCTATAAGGATATTTATTAAGACTATGATGGTGGTTAACAGGAAATGAGGGGGTTGAAGAATTTTTCTTATTTGACAGTGTAGTTTAAATTTTTTCTCTAACTAGAATGTATTATTACCTTTGAAAACAAAAATAATTTTAAAAGGGGTCAAAATTAAATCAACAGATGAACAATGATATTGTTTCCTATTATTTTTTCTTAATGCTCTTTAAAGAAACTCTACAGTTTAGTTTTTATCCTGATTGACAGTATCTCCCATGGATAATAATCATAATTGTGGTCCACATTTACTCAGTGTTGGGTGCAATAAGTACTAAGCTCTTGACATGAATTACCAACTCATGTCAAGAGTTGATACTTACTATCTCATCTAACTCCTTATAACAATCCCATATGTAAGTAGGTATCACCATTATCCCCATTTTACAGGTGTTTGGAAATGGACACCAAGGGCTTACTAATAAAACTTGGCAAACAGAATAGTCAAGGTGGGATAAGGACTTGAACCCAGATATTCTGCTTCAAGAGGTCACTCAATTCATCTATTTATATGGAGATAGGGTACTGAATTCATACAAGTTGTATAACTGTAAAGAATTACTACAGTGGAGCAAAAGCATAGGAATATAGAAAGAGGATACAGCAAAATGAGAATAATATCTCAGAACTGTAGGAACCTAGAACTATAAGAACCTAAAGATTCATCTTTCTTTTAACTATCATATTTACTTACTTTAAATATCACACATATAAATTAACTAAGATGAAACAGCCATTTCTAAACAATAGATCATTCAACTTTCCACACAATCCTCTAAGAAGGATCTAATTTACAAACTCATGCTGTGCCTACTTCTTCTGTTTTTAAGTAATAATAATCACAAGCCCTTACTTACGTATAGCAATTCTCATATTCTCCATTTCACTAGCCCCGACAAAAACTATGTAAGGTTTTGAAGGCACTGGTTAATACCCTAATTTGTCCTCTCCTATTCATCTATTCTCTGATCATCTAAAGTTCTGTAATTTCTAGAAATAAGCCACATTTACACTAACTTCAGTGCAAAATTTGACTCTCATTTCAAACAGATCTTTAACTTAAAATTCCTCTCTCCAAACATACCATTCACTAATTCATGCTGACAGATAATTTGCTTCTTCATTTTCTTTAACTATTCTGGCTGTTAAAAACATGTCAAGGTATTATTCATGAAAATTTCTTTCAAGCATCTCTCTTCCTGTAACTCCGTATCCTTTTGACAGTATGTCTGGCTCTCTTCATTCCTTTGTATACCTCTGGTTCTCACACAGACTCTGTCTTTCAGTTACATTTCATTTTCCTATCTTGGCCTCACACAGACACAGGGCAGAATGCAATTCACATCTTTCTTTTTCCCCAACTACTACACTAGGGTAGGCTTCCATAGTGACCCTGAAAAAGATGATCACATGTGTTCCTGGCGTTCTCTCCTTGTAACTCAGCCAGGCCACTGAACTAGTATTCCTTTCTTAACTATTCGCCATCTATTGTATACCTTTTTAGATCATCTCTAACTACTTACTGACCTCAATTCTCCCATCAGGTTTTTTTTTTTTTTTTTGTTTTTTTTTTTTTTTTTTTTAAGATAGCCCTTTTATTTTACAATAGTTTTAGATTTACAAAAAAGTTACAAAGAGAGTATCCTGTATAGTCCACACCTAGATCCCCCTACTATTAATATACTGCATTATTTTGGTACATTTGTCACAAGTAATAAACCACTATTGATATATTATGATTAACAAACTCTATAATTTACACAGATTTCATCAGTTTTTACCAATCCTTTTTCTGTTCCAAGGTCTTATGGAGGACACTGCATTACATATAATCATCATGTTTCTTTAGGCTACTCCTGGATTATGTGAGTTTCTCTGACTTCCATTGTTTCCTTCATGACCTTGACAGTTTTGAGAAGTACTGGTTAAGTACTTTGTAAAATGTCTCTCAAGTGGCATTTGTCTGATGTTTTTTCTCACGATTAGACTGAGGTTAATGGTTTTTTGTTATGAGGAGGGCCACAGAAGTAAAGTGCCCTTCTCAACACATTACATCATGGTTGTGTTGTACTGGACCGAGCATAGAAAGTTAGCACCAAGACAAAAGTATGCCAGATTGCAGGGTCATTTATTATGCCGGCGACCACAGAGGACTCACGTCTTTCCAACCTGTGGTGTCAAAAGGAGGGTGCCACGACTTTTTATACCCGAAAAACCACCTTGGGAGTGGGGGTGAAGAGCGGGGATGGGGATGAAAAGGTTTCGGACATTCCAAGGGCTAGGGGATTCTGTGATTCACCTCCTGGGCAGAGATAAGGGCAGGGGTCTCCGGACATTCCAAGGTCTAGGGGACTTTTGTCATTCTGTTTGTTACTTCAGTGGTTTACAGAAGTCAAGATATACATTTGTTTACACATCGTCTGGGTGCTGATAGAAGTCACAGATTTTAGCAATTACTGATAAGAAAAGGTAAGCAGCTTTACATAGTTTTGCAGAACAAACTAGCAGTTCTATTTACAGAGGCCAAGAACAGTAGTTATTGTGAGGAGAATGGGGCAGCCATTGCAACTTATTTAAAAAGTTTTGCATTTCATAAAAATAGCGTTGCTCAGGTTCTGGCTCCAGGCCAGCACAATATCACAGTTGCACACTATCAACATGACTGATTACTGTTGATATTGCCTTTGATCACCTGGCTGAGGTCACGCCTGTCAGGTTTCTTCACTGTAACGTTACTTTCCCCCCACATGCCCTTTCCTTATTATAATCTTTAGAAACAAGCCACTAAGTGTAGCTCATATGTTAGAAGTGAGTTTTATGCTCCAGCCCCTCTGAGAGAGAGTATCTATATAAATTATTTGAAATTTTTCTGTAGAGGAAATTTGTCACTGCTCCTTTAAGTATTTATTTATTCAAGTATTTATACTACTATGGACTCACGGATATTTAATTTACACTTTAGGTTACAATCTATTCCTACACAACTTAATTTGTTGCTCTAATTGTTCCAGCTTTTGTTACTGGGAACTCTTTCCAATGGCTCATTCATCCTTTGACGCAGACCCCTCGTTTTGTTTTTTGAGCACTTCTTTCTGGCACTACAAGCTGCTCTAGGGCTCACCCTTGTATTTTTTTCTCCGCTCCCTAGAACTGCATTTTTCCAAGGAGCTCTGGTTCCTTTCACTTAAGAATGGTACTAGAAACCAAGATCTAAGCAAAGGGTACCACAGAGATTTTTATTTTAATGCTGCTGGTATTAGTGATTTTATAACAGATGAAATAAACCAACATTTCTCTTTCCTTTTTCATTTTAAAAAACATGAATGTTCCCCTAGAACTAAAAATCAGCATGCTCCAAATAATTTGTCTTCTTTCCCCTCAAGCACACTTCTTTTCTGTGACTGGTATCCATAGTGGTCCATGACAGAAAACCAAGAGATTCCTTGGGTTCCTCCCTGTCCTTGATTCAAATGTAATCAGCCTCCAGTTACACAGACTCTGACTCTACTAGCCCTGTCTCCATGGCCACTGCTTCCTTCTATCTCACAGCCTCATCATTCTCACATGGACAAGAAAGGTGCAACAGTTTCCTGGCTCCCTGCTTCCATTTTTAATCTTCTTTAATAAAATTCTAATCTCACAAATACAGAATTCTAAATTGCGAATCTCATTATAATTGTCCGGCTTAAAACGATGAGTCAGCAATGCTCAAAGCCCAAGTCCAGATCCTTTGAAGATAGATAATGACCTGGTCCCTGTATACATATCCCTCTTTCCCTCATAAGAATGGTATTCTATCTATCCCCAACCAACTTAGAGTTTTCTAACCTTTGCCTGATGGTCCAGGTTTCTGTGCCTTTGCAAATGCTGATTTATCTTCCTGACTGGCTTCCTGGCGCCCAGGCAACAAATCCCACATAACCACACTTCGTGAAATCACTCATTCTTTAAGGCTTAGGTTAAATAACACCTCCATGTGAAAACACCTCACACATCAAATACCATTCTTCTGCAAACACCCAACTGATTATAATTTTGCTTACTTGGCTGAGAATCTTCCTTCTAGCGGAATGCTTCCTGGGGGTTAAAATTCTGTATTATTTCTGAATCTCCAGCACTTAGCTACAAAGGACTCAGTGCTCAATTATCTTTTGCTAAATTAATTATGAAAAAAATGAAGTACAGGGTTTCTAGCCTCCCAAGACATAAACTCCAGGTTGGGTTAATTTAATAAAATCTAATATAAGTCTAATACACAAATTAATTTCATTATTGGAAAAATTTCTAGTTAGATTTTCTGATACATGAGCAGTAAATCCCATATCTCCAATTGTGAAAAACAATCTGTAGTAACTTATACAGAGAATATGAATAATAATTTATAAGCAATTTATAAGCAGCTGTTAAATTCAATATAAATTAGAAAAGAAATATCACCTTGCTATAATTAAATTTACACAGACTAAAAGTGTATTATATATGTTAACAGGCCATATCAAATATTAGCTTTAAGACATCTACCAACAAATCTAAATGTTTACTAACACAATTAATGTCATCGAGAATTCTGTTCTTTTCCTCTTCCAGATGAAACAGTGTTTCAGAATCAGTATTTAATTTTAAGTGAAGATAAACTAAGAAATAATTTAAGTTCTGCATATTTGCAGGTATAGCTTAGATGTGTAATACTTACTCTAATACTTCATAGTTAGACTTCTTTTCTAGTGCATTGCCCCGCATCTCCCAGTATGATCGCCTAAAATCAAGAAAGACACAAATTTTCACGTGTATATATAAGGAATGTTTAAGCTGTTAAATGATAAAAACTGAGGGAGAGGCAGCTGAATAATAAATAAATATTAAGGGCAAAAACTGCAATTACTTTTGCATCAACCTAATAATTCATAATTTTCTCAAATTTCATTCCATATTTTACTGATAATCCTTATGAAGAAAAGGAAAATACCTGAAAAATATTCAAAAGTAATAAAAAAAAAAAAACACTGATAAATAAAGGCCTCAATGCATAGTTATCATCTTACCGTATTTCTAGACAACCCAACTTCAAAGCAATTTCCTGGTCCACTTGATCAGCTATTTCTAACATATAATCGCTCTTCACCTATAACAAAAGGAATGGGAAAAAGAACAGTTGTAAAAGAAAAATATTAGATATATGCATTCAATAAATGTTTTCTGACTACCTTTCATATACTTCATATTGTGTCAGTAATAATGCTAGATGTTAAAGATATAAACATGAGTTATATCAAAAAATAATTAAATAAAAGTCTCCTATTAAGAAAACCTCATATAATCTATGACCACTGAAATGGAATATTAAGAAACAATGAATACAGTCTGAATTATAATAACCTTCAGCTGCTCTAAACCCTGCCCATGTTGTCAAAAGTGAAAACAAGGGAAATCTCCATTTCTATGAAAATTTGCAGCAGATGTATTTTCTGACCTCAAACTGCAGTTCCAGCAGCGTATTTTGGACTCTAAGCAAAGGATTTACATATTTCAAAATCCATTTAACTGTACAACTGAGGTGTTTCCATCTAACCATCAATTTTAAGTGATTAATCTGCAAAGTAATACAAGCTTAAAGTCTAAGGTAAAAAGAGAAGACTCTAATAGAATTCTTTAAATGTCTTCTAAACAATGAATAAAAGCCGAAAGAGTGATATCAATGCTTTCAAGTACCTGTCACTGTGAAGACATTTTCAAAGATGAAATAAGTAAAATCTCCTTGTAGATTAGCCTGAAGATACTAAAATTGGCAACTGATTTTGATGAAAGAGAGTACCCATTTTGAACCTCACATGAAATGTTATCCACCCCTCTTGCAAAAGGCATCCCATTCTCTTCAGTAGCACACCTGTGTTACAAAAAACTACACTCAATTATTATATAATGAATTTTATCAACACAAAAATTGGTGGAAATTTGTCTTCTCTCTTGTTCTCCAAGTACTTTCATAATACCCTCCGTTTTGTCTCATTCCTCGAAGTTGAAAATATTTACTCTGGCCCTTTACATAAAAATGTCTTGACTTCTGCCCTAAAAAAATTTTCAAACATCCTGTTCTTCAATGATTGCCTCTTAGCAAGCTAGCTCATTTGTTAAAAGAGTTCCATCCCCAGTTAACTCACCTCTCACTCCACACCAATCTTTATCTACTTCATACTGGATGGTTCCTCATTATGACCGTTCCTGGCAAAGACACCTAGCTCCTCTATCTCCCATTATCCCTCTGTTTGAATTGCTTGATAAACCCAAGCCATGTTGAACCTACCCACTCACCCTCTTCCTGCTTCGATGAGCAGCTAGATAAATCATGGCATAAACTCCACTTTCAATTTATGAAGACAAATCTCAAATGGCCAGTTAAAATGGTCTGGAAATTGAATAATACTTGCCTAGGAAGCTGTACAATCACTGATTTCATATTTCCTCCAGTAAGCTTGCCACATCTCTTTGTTACAGAGAAAAAAAGACATCAGATGGGCATACTCTCTTTAACCTACCAGGAATTTATAACCTGACAGGCATTAAAAAAAAACCATAAGCATCTACTCATTCTTCTCTCTTAAAGTAGGAGAAATGTTCCCTCACTTAGCGTGGACAACTATGTTCTATTTCTGCTCTAAACACTATTCCATCTCAAAACTTTTGCTTATTTTCTGCATTAGCATCTAGATCTGGATGCTCGATAAATATTTACTGAATGAATGAGTAGACAAATGAATGAAGAGTCATCAAACTGGAGGGTGGGTACCTCTGTATATAAATTTTCCATATACATTTTCCATCCTTTACAAGGAATAACAGTTTCTACTCCTTCCACATAGCAGGCACTTTACACTTACCAATTGGAACTGAATCAATCCATTCAATTAAGTAAAAACCTTTAGGTCTAGAACCATCTTTTTAACGTCAATTGGCCCTTGTTTCTACAAAACAAAAGTCTAAATCTAAAAGCTAAGTTTTGCATCATAAGTAAGTTTATTATTGAGCACAAAATAAAGGCACAAGAATTAAACCAAGATAGGTATTTAAATAGGCAGAAAAATACCATAGCTACCCAGATAAAAACATTCAGTGGCTTTTAGTTGTCTGATGCAGATTTTAGAGGAACTACTTCAGACCACTAATTGCATGTTGAGAAAAATGCACCATTATGAAATTCAATTAATCTTGAAGATTAATTGCCATAATTTTTAAACATGATTCACAGGTAGAAAAAAACAGTCAAACGCTATATTTCATAATCAAAACAAAATTCATATTAATTATAAAAATGAAAAAAGGAAATTATAATTTAATAATCTTTGTAAAAAAAAATCTCATTTATGAGAATGTTTTCAAAGTTCTGAGAGTTGTTTTTCCTATAGCTTTAATCTCGATTATCAGAGCTGTATGATCACAGCCTGAAATCTATTTGTGGCCTGATGTGATCAAAGTATTCTGCAAACAGTATAGAGCCAAGATAGAATAAGGCATCACCACGGACTCGTGTCCTTACCTCAGGTCCCAAAGCAGCTCCTCAGCTGCTGGAGAGAAAGTAAAACCTATTCAGTGTCTCAATGCTCCCTGTTATCTAGGCTCTAGACAGTGTTCTCTCAAGCCACTGAGCATGGTCACATCCTGAGGCTGGGCTTCAAGACTTAGAATTATGTACACACTTTGTTCATTTCAGTTATAAAACACTTCTTGACTACCTCTCTTCCACTCACTCCCATCAGAATTGCTATCATTTGTGAAACCAAATTTATCAAGCATTTAAGTTTCTATAAAGTATATATACTCAGCTCCCTGTCAAGTAGATTTATATGTAATATCTCATTTAATCATCAGAGCATCACTTGAGGTGGGTACTAGTATCACCCCCATTTTGTAGCCTCAGAAAAAGCCTGAAACAATGATCAAAATGATAGCAGTAGATAACAACTCTACTTAAGGAGTATCTACCAGGGACCAGTTACTACGCTAAGCATTTTGCATATATTTCTGATCTTTACAATAATTTTTCAAGGTAAAGTTTATTAGTCCTGTTGTTATATATAAAGATCAGAAAATTTAACTTTGTGTTAAGCTAGTATTAAATCAGGATTCAAAATCCAGATCTACCAGCCCCTAAAAATCCAGCTTCAGTTTGTACCTACAACTTGTAAACTTTTCCACAGCGCAGTTATTCTCTACTAGAATGAAGATTAACAAGCGGAAACCACCTCTCATTTACCCTTGCATCTATAGTATGAGCCACAATAGATTCACATGCATCCTGATGTGTTGTAACATTGTCATTGTGTTGCATTCTCTTTTTCTACTGTGGATTACATCCAGGACCAGGAAATTTGCAAGATCCTTTCAAAAAAAAAAAAAAGACTTCTGAAAGTTGATTTCTAAACATTAATTTGTTTCCATGTTAATTTTCTGCTAAAAACCTAGGATGAATTTGGACTTCTTTCTTTGTACAAATATTGTATCTGTATTAATGAGTTCCTTCGTCTTACTCTGCAATAGAATAAAGTACAGGTTTTAATATAAAAAATGTTCATAGTTTCTACTAGAAAGTATTAATCCCAAATTATTCCATAATGTATTGCATATGTCAACTCTATGCTTTGGCTACCATATGAGATTTTATGTTTTATTTTGGTCTCTTTTGAATATTCTAACAGCTACACAGATTTATCAACTGGACCCAAATGTCCTTGATAGCATGCGAAAGAGAATGGAGCAGAGGACAGATGAAGGCAAAACTAACTAGGTTTGCTTACTACCTGGGTGACCAAAGGCAAGTAATTTTACTCTCAGAGCCTAGCTGACTCTGAGTTTTTGTCAGACTAGGTGAAGTGTTTTTCACAAAAGGAACTCAATGGCAGCTCCAAATCAATACTAACTTAAGTTTTCCTTTCACACTTAAGCTATAAAAATATACAAATGAACAATTATGCTACCTTAATGAGTTATATACTTTTAAACAATTTAATGTTGTTTAACATAGTATTTAACAGTTAGGCATTCATTGATTTATTTGACAAACATTTATAATATGACTATCATGTGCCAGGATATTGTAGTAAATAAAACATACATGAAGCTTACACAAAGGTAATGGTAAATTTTCATTTAAAAATAATTACTTTGGATGTTCTATTGAGGATAGACCATAAAGCTATATGACAACAAGGGTTTCCATTATTTCTTTTTTTTGGATCCATTTACAATGGATAAATAACCCCAAATTTTATTAAAGTAAATGAAGAGGACAGGCATGGTGGCTCACACCTGGAATCCCAGCACTTCTGGAAGCCAAGGCAGGTGGATCGCTTCAGCTCAGGAGTTCGAGGCTGGCCTGGCCAACATGGTAAAATCCTATCTCTACTATAAATATAAAAATTAGGCAGGCATGGTGGTGTGCACCTGTAATCCCAGCTACATGGGAGGCTGAGGCAAAAGATCACTTGAACCCAGGAGGCACAGGTTACAGTGAGCCAAGATCTCACCACTGCACTCCAGCCTGGGTGACAAAGCAAGACTCTATCTCAAAAAAAAAGGAAATGAAGAATCTATCCTCAATAGAATATTCAAAGACATTAAATGGTCTTTTAAAAAATTGATATTTTTAAAAACATCAATTGAGTATGTGTGCTTGGGTGGGAGCACATGTGCACATACATCTGTGTGCATGCACACACAATCTGATTTCTCAAACTCCAAAAATTTCCTTTATTTCTTGGATTTTTTCCTTGACATCTTCTAATAAATCTCATCTAAAAATTTTGAGTTATCAGGGCATTAGGATTAAAAGTCAATCCTCACAGATGAATTATTGAAGATAATAAATTGAGCATCTAAAGCCCATGCCTTACTCTGTTGTGGATACAATGGTGAAGAAGGCAGATTTCCTGTTTGCTCTCACTGAATGCACACTTTACTTTGGTAGGTACAGCAGATTAACAACAGTTAAATATAATGTTAAACAATGGATCAGCGGTTGCTACAGTTAGGGATGGGGCAATGTGTGACTACAAAGCAACAGGGATTTTCTTTGTGTTCATGGGATAGTTCTGTATCTTGGTTATGACAGTTACAAACATTTGCACCCATGATAAAACTGCACAGAAATACACACAAACACAAACACACACCTGAGTGTGTGTAAACATTAGTGAAATCTATATTAGGTTTGCAGTCTAGTTAACACTATTCTGTCAATATCAATTTCCCTATTCATATATTGTATTATATCATGATTGAAGTGGTAATTACTGGACTGTATACAACTGTCAAAACTTACTAAACTGCATATTTAAACTGGTTATTTTATGTAAGTTATATGTCAATAAAACAAATTTTGTATTTTAAAATGTGTATATGTTGTATGGGAAATGTATAGGGACTATGCACAGGTAAACGGAAGGCTTTACACAGAATGTACCATTTAAATTAAGAACTGAAGACTAAGCAGAAGTAACCTAATTCCAGGAAAGAAAAGGTCAGTTATGCAGGAAAATGTTAGCAGCAGGTCTCAGACGCGCAAATCCTGTTCATTCCCAAGAAAGGCATATTTTTAGGGCTAGCCCTTAGCGTCTTGGAAACGAAACCCCTGAAATGTTCTGTCTAATAAGAGTGCTTTTGCATACCTGAAGATGGCCACAATTTGACCACCAATTGGTGAAAAAACTGACCACCAATTTGAACCAGATAATTTATGCACACAGTGTTTTGATGCTAATCACCTGTTTTCTCTATAGCGTGTAGAATGTGAATACATGAGGTCAGTCACGTAGGTGTTGTATGTCTATGAGAATGACCCCCAACACACACCTTAAACACTCAAGCTCAGGCCAGAGTCTCTGCTTGACAAACTTTTGCATATGATGTCACACTCTTCATTAACCATGAGTGCTTCTCCTTCAATTACCAAAAATACACAAGAATGAAAAAGGGAGAAGAAATGTACACAATTAAATCTTTAAAGCAAAGAGAATAAATCTTCCACTAAGACAGAGTTAGACCTCTATTACATTTTAGCTTCTGTGTGGAAAAGGGCAGCTGATAATTCCCATACTGAGAATGTCAGGCTTAGGCTAAGATTTCCCTCTTGGACCTGCAATTTCAAAATGTATCTTAACTGACAGCTGTAAGTCCAAGAAAATATACAAGGAAGTCAATTTCTAGTAATACAATATCTGAAAACTTAAAATTAAAAAAACTGCAATAAAAATAAAAGAAAGTTGGCCAATAAGAAATAAGTATGCACCTCACATGTTATAGTTAAGTTTAGATTCTATACCATAGAAGTAGGTTACAGTTCTAGACTCAGTATTTTCTCCAACTTCCACTGCAACTCTTTTTGTCAAGTAAACCACTGATTATTTAATGTCATTTAAAAGCTAATGGGTGGACATTCTCATTTTAAGTCTTAAAACATCTGCAGAAGTAAACAATGACAAACTCACATCAGACCCAGGCATCTTAATAGCTGAACATTTCAACAGTGCTAAAAGACTTCTACACAAGTTCAGCATCCTCAACGCAGATTAGTATGACAACTTACTGACTAAACATGGCCTTCATACTAACAGCCACCACCATTTGCAAAAGGTTGCCAATGAAAGATTTATAACTTTAACCAATGAAAGTTGAGAGAGAAAAAATAAATGTCATATGGCAAAGAAAAAAGTTGACATTAGGGTAAAACACACTTTTTTTTGCTTTCTCATGAGTCATTAACTATATTGTCAAAACTCATTTTTATACATTGTTGCTCTACAGTGAATAGTGTTATAACAAGATTCCAGTTGAATTTTAGAGTATACTGATTAATATATTTCAGAATATTCACATATAGGTCAAAACATGTAGTAAATCACTGAGATTTCCACATTGGTAGTCACATTTAGGCCATCTTTTAATAAAAGTATGCACATCATTAATAATGATATCCAACCAGTAATATACGCTTAAACATTCTCAGTGTTTTCCTTACAATGTCACCCAAAATGGGCTTGGATGAATTTTCAAAACATGGAATAATAAAATTATGGCAGTTTACTGTAATCTATTTCCCTTCCTCTCCTCTTTTCATGGGATAGGAGTGGTGGTAGAAATAATCGAAACCTAACAATTGTATTTCTACCTGGCTAAACCATTTAAAATACACACACACACACACACACACACACACACGTGTGTGTGTGTGTGTGTGTGTGTGTGTGCGCATGCATATATATATATGTATTTTTAGAAACTGGGTCTTGCTCTGTCACCCATCCTGGAGTGGAGTGGCACAACCATGGCTCACGGTAGCCCAAACTCAAGCACAAGTGGTCCTTCAGCCTCAGCTTTGCAAAGGGCTGAGTTTACAGGAAGAGCCACTGTGTCTGGCCCCATTAAAAATATTGATTCATCTACACAAAAATTAAAACAGAGAACACTAAGGAGTATGTTCACTATGTGCCAGACATTTCTAAGTGCTTTGATATGCTATTTCACTGAAGACTCACAACAATCCCGTGCCCATTTTCTAGATTTAAGAAAGAAAACAAAAAACCCCAGAAAACCTAAGATCAGTTAAGAAAATGAACAGACAAGCCACAGACTCAGAGAAAATATCAGCAAAACATAACATGACAAAGGACTAGGATCCAAGGTATATGAAAAGTCCTACATGTTAAAATCAGAGAGACAGAAAGTAGAATGGTGATTGCCAGGGGCTGCAGGGAGGACAACTGGGGAAATACTGACTATAGACTTTCAGTTTTATAAAATGAAGAGTTACAGGTAACTTAAGAGTCAGTGGGAAACATCCCAGAGGGATTCAGATTATTCTGGTGAAAAGTATTTGAGAAAACTCAGTAAACATATACTTAATATTTATGTATTTAATTATGTATAAATCAAAAGAACCAAAAACTGTAATTAAATATTGAATTCTAGGTTAATGATACTCATGTTAAAGTTTGCTGACACTTGAAACTTACTTTGAAATGTAGCAAAATTTAAGATGGATTAACAACTAGATAAAGGAATGGAGAGAAAAAAATAGTTATGTGATGAAGCATAATAAACATTAATGGTAGAGTCTAAGTGGTGGGTACACTGGTGTTCATTATAAATTTATTTTTAACATGAAAGTACATTTGAAGTTTCATAATACAATGTCACAGAAAAAGTAAAACTTTAAGGTAAAGAAATAATTTCCCCACAGTTAAAGTTAAGCCACTGATCAAAGTGATCACACTCAGCCATGAAGCTTGTTAACACCAGTAAGTCCCCACATATTGACCTTTATCTTCTTAAATACTATTAGAACAGTGAGAATGACATTTTTTGCAACCTGGATCTGAACTCTGTCATCCATTTGCACTTCACTTTCTCTGGCTTCTCAGTGCCTTCACAATCAAGGTCGGATGACTGAAAAGGGCATCTCAAGCCACCCCTTACTGTCTCAACTCTCTCTCACCCTGCCCTCCAGCCACACTGGCTTTTTATGAGCTCCTTGAATCGCCAAGTTCCCTTCTACAAGGGGGCTTTGTATGGAATGCAAGTATGGAAAGGCAATTAAGCATCATAACAATTCAATGACTTAGGATTCCAACCATGTTACTACAGAGACCTGCTATATAAACCAGAACCAGATTCTCGATGCATTATAACAATTATTCTTACATTACTGAGGTCACAAGAAGGTAAAGGAAAATAGGATAGAGGGATGAAATAAGAACAAATACAAACTAAGAACCTGGTAGAAGCCAAGGGCTGTAAGATACAGGAACAGAGGATACGCATGCTCTCAGCTGGCTGAGGACTGACCACTGCGCTTCTTATTTCCCCAAAGTGAGAGAGCTTCTCTTGAGATCCATGTATTAAGGCGAGAACTTCAAAATCTACTCAAAGGGTCTCCATTTGGTAGTAATTCCCATTTCTCAGCAAGCAAATACAAACCTTTAGAGGAAAGAATCCCCAAACTAGGCCCTCAAGATTTCCACATGTGAAGTTCAACAACACAACAGTTCAGAACTCACACAAAAGAAAAAAAATCACTGAGAAAGCCACCAACAACAAATGTGAAGAGCCCAAGGACTTCAGATGCTATAATCACATTCAGAATGGAGACATCAATTACATATGAAATGGAGAAATATTAATAAAAGGCAGACAGATTGGCAAATAATAAGGGCCATACAAAATGGCCTGGCAATTAAAAAAAAATTTTTTTAATTATAAGCAAAAAAATCAACAAATGCACCAAATATAAAACAGGTCACAGTTGAGGAGAGCTGATAATCTGACAGACTAGACTGATCCGAATTACGTATTATTTAGAAAGACAAGAAATTAAATACATGAAAAAGAAGCTAGCACATATGAAGAGACTGAGAAGTTCTAACATAGATCTAAACCAAAATCCCAGAAGAAATAACAACAAGTGCAGGAAAGGTCATATCGGAATAGACAACAGCTACGACATTTCCAGAATTGATAAAAATGACATAACCCCCTGGAAGTACAAATAGCATGAAACAAATGAAGCAAGTGAAGGAAGAAAAAAAAAAAAAAAAAAAAAAAAAAAAAAAAAAAAAAAAAAAAAAAAAAAAAAAAAAAAAAAAAAAAAAAAGGAAATCCAAAACTCAATTTGTAATGAAGCTATAAAAACCAAAGACAAAAAAGGATCTGCAAGCCATCTAGAGAGAAAATACAAGTCACCTACACAGAAAGACAAAATAAGAGCTGAGTTCTCAACAGCAAATAAACAATTAAAGACAGTAGGAAATAACCATCAAAATGCTCACAGAAAATGTCTACCTTGATTTGTGTATCCAGCAATATTATTTTTCAAGCAAGAAAAAAGAATATTAGAAATATAGATCTAAACAACACAATTAACAATCTTGAATTAATGGCTATTTATTGAACCTGTGCCAAAGAATTATAGAAGACACATTCTACTCAAGCAAAACTAGAACCTTAACCGTATCTAAATATGTGCAAGATGATAAAACAAGTCCATACAAAACTTTAACAATTAGTATCAAATGAGCCACAGTCTCTAACTACAATGCAAAATTATTTTCAAAATGAGCCAAAAGATAAATTCTTAAATCCATGAATAATCACTTTTCCATTTATACCAACAAGGTATACTGAATGTCCTGACTAACCTTCTAGCTGAAAGCAACTAAAAACGCTGAACAAAATATTTTTTTAAATCTTCTTGAATGCTTACATGAGCTGGGAAACAAAACGAAACAAAAAATACTCAAGCTAATTACAGGAACACAGAAGTGTATGGCAGAACATAAGGCCAGCTTTTACCTTAAGGGTAGAACTGAAGAATAAAAACATGTTGTAAAGCATGACAACTGGCAAACAAAAGCAAGCATGGGAATGATAAATACAAAATTGAGGATAATGGTAACCTGCATGGAGTGAAAGGGCAGCATGCAGAGTGAGGTGGGCCACAGGAACATGGGGTGGGGAAGTACCAGGATGTTCTCTTCATCTGAGCAGTAAGGACATGGGTATTCATTTTATCATCAATTATCACACCTTATAAAAGTATAATATATAGATATATTACATATTATAGAATCTACAGAATTAAAAAGAATCAATGTCATGAAATTCTGAGCCCCATAAAAATCACTGATTTAGCCTCAAATTCAGTGAAAGTATATTATGCATATATGTATCCATCTTATATGTTTGCATTAAATATTAAAGACTTTAAAGGTTACAGAATGCATGTCATCAAATTCTGAGGCCCTTATAAAGTGATTAATTTATCTCATACTTCAGTGAAGATTCTCACACACTATATTTACATAATATTTCAGCTGCATTCTCAGATAAATATACTCTGGCTATAGAAAGCTTTAGAGGACAATTACTGATTTATGCATCCCCCCCAATTTGCATGTGTGTTTAAATAGGTGAAAACTCTGGATTCCAAAATGATTTTGCAACTTTGGAATTAAACAATTTCCCAAGTTGGGTGCTGCCTGTGTAGAACAACATATGGATTACCCATAATAGTCTGGAATTGCCAAGCAGGTACCAGGGCAGATTCTGCATTGAGACTTTACCAGGAGAAGTCAAACATGTAATTACTTACCAAACCAGCAATAAAAACTCCTACTATATTCAAAACTTTCTTGCCTGATCAGGGTAAAATTTTAAAATATGCATTTTTTTCACACAAATGAAATTATACATGGCCTGTTTTGAACAACAGGATTTAATGGAATACCTTCCACATCCACGAACAGTTGTACCTCCATATTAATGAGGGATACATAAATTTGAAACTCAGCACAATTAATCTGTTGAAAGACATCTGCAAGGCCTCTAATTTCTTTCTTGTTACTCTAATATGCCTATAATCATCCTTGTGCATGTACACATACATGTGTAAACCTCATTTTTTCTTTAGAATAAGTTCACAGAAGTAGAATTATTAGGTCCAATCAGGAAACTTTCAATTGTTTTTTACTTACAGTAAAGACAGCAGTCAATAGGGTCACCCAACAAACTGGAGGACATGAACATATTCAAGACTTCTGGTATATGGGCCAATTCATTCTGACAAATCACAGTATTTTGTTGTTGAGACAGAGTCTTGCTCTGTTGCCCCAGCTGGAGTGCAGTGGAGTGATCTTGGCTCACTGCAACCTCCACCTCCTGGGTTCAAGCTATTCTCCTGCCTGAGCCTTGCAAGTAGCTGGGATACAGGCATGTGCCAACATGCCCTGCTAATTTCTGTATTTTTAATAGAGATGGGGTTTTGCCATGTTGGCCAAGGCTGGTCTTGAACTCCTGACCTCAGGTGATCCACCCGCCTCAGCCTCCAAAAGTGCTGGGATTACAGGTGTGAGCCACTGCACCCAGCCAATCATAGTATTTTCTCTCTTTCTCCCTTCCCTTTTTATGACTTTGATACCATCATAAACTCCCTCCAATTACCGTCACTTGAGCCTGAGATACTAGCATGGAAAAACAATGACATTGCCAATGAGAAAGGAATGTGACCATGACTATACTTTCTTTTAAAATATATGTACTTGATAAACTATTATAAAAGGATGCACAAAACAAAAAAGATTATTAGAATAGAGATAATTTAAGAATGTTTTAGATTTATTTTCTGAACTTGCTAAAAATGTGCCATGCCAAGCATGGTGGCTCATGCTTATACTCCCAGCACTTGGGGAGGTCAACGTAGAAGGACTGCTTGAGGCCAGGAATTTGAAACCAACTTGGGTAACACAGCAAGACCCCCGCCCCTCTAAAACATTTTTTAAAATTAGCCAGGCACCATGGCATGCACCTGTAGTCCCAACCACTCAGGAGGCTGAGGCAGAAGGATTGCTTGAGCCCACAAGTTCAAGGCTGCAGTAAGGTAAAATCATGCCACTGCACTCCAGACTGGGTAAAACAGAGCAAGACCCTGTCTTTATAAAAATAAAATAAAATTTAAAACATATTAAAATGTACCATAAAATTTAACAGATTTTTAAAAATTAAAAAGGTGAAAAGAGAAACTGTAGAAATGAACGACAGCAAAAAGTGGGGTGGAAGAGCTGAAAAGTTCTACAGAGCACACATAGGAAGAAAAAAGGCAAGATATGTGCCATCCCATAATGTGCAGCTCACACTGTGTGATGATATGCAAATGGCAAATGCTGAATCCTCTGTTACCGTCTACAGAGTGAAATTCAAAATATGACTGGGCAATTACATGGCAGACAATTTTATCTCATTTAATGAACATAATGGTCCTACAGGATAGTTATTCCATACCTATATTTTAGTCTATGAAACAATTAAGCACAAAGAGACTCAGAGGTACCTAAAATCACAGAGCTATTATATACAGAACAACAAGCACACGACTCTATTCACTACATATTCCTTTCAACAAAATTTCATTACACTTAACTATGCTTAGTGAATGCCTTCATCACAATTTTTTTTAGACCACTCTGATTGGATGGCAATTATCAGGGACAGACTGAAATTTTAAAAGGTTCATTATACTTAGCTTTCTCGTGGGTTTTATAAAGACCACTGAACTGAATTATATGGACTACCATAAAACATCCTATTAGTAAAAGAAAATCTGGGATACACTGGTATATATAGTACTAACTTTATCATACAGTAAGTCTTCCAACAAAGAAAAACTAGGACAACGTAGTAACAGTGTGAATAAGGAAAAAAAAAGTTGCAGACTTTTAGATTAGTCTAGAAATTATAAAAAGCAGTCATTTAGGCCTGTATTATGCATTCTGGAAATCAATGTCACTAAAATAGCCATGTATTTCCTCAGTGGGTAGAATGTTTTTCAAATAAATAATACCAATAGCGATAGAGATCACATACCAAGAGGAAAATGCTAAATAAACACAAGTTATTTAAACTCTCTTATCTCCTTCACCAAAATATGAAGTTCAACGGGTTGCTAAAGGATGAGATTAATAATACCTGTGAGAACCAGCTGCAAGTTGAACATTATTTTTGCAACGAGTAGGCTTCCGAGAAGCTCAGCTGGAATCTGAAAATGCCTTCTTTTCATTTTGCCAACTTACCTTCCTTTCTTATTCAACTGTGTATTATCATAAAGCCTCAAAACTTGTCACAAAATCCCTTACTCGGATCCCCAACCCCTGGGCCACGGATCAGTACCGGTCAGTGGCCTGTTAGGAACGCGGTCACACAGCAGGAAATGAGCTGCAGGCAAGTGAGCATTACCACCTGAGCTCTGCATCCTGTCAGATCAGCAGTGGCATTAGATTTTCATAGGAGTACAAACCCTACTGTGAACTGCACATGCGAGGGATCCAGATTGTGTGTTCCTTATGAGAATCTAACACCTGATGATCTGAGGTGGAACAGTTTCATCCCGAAATCATTACCCCACACCCCACAACCTGTGGTTCTGGTCTAAAGAAAAATTGTCTTCCTCGAAACTGGTCCCTGGTGCCAAAAATGTGTTAGGTAAGGCAGTGGTCCCCAAACTATCTCCTATGTGACCTCTACTTCACAGACAAGACGAAAACAGACACAACCCCACCAATAGTTAGAAACTTCATTAGCTTCGTACTTTCTCAGTTTAAATCTTGTAAGTGGTAACATTGATCGTTATCTCGCACAGAAAAATACAGAACAACTTACCTTCTTACTTCCTTCTTTTGAATCTAATCCACCATTGTTCTTTCATGGCACTAGATGTCTAGACTTACATAGTAAGTCTTATTCTTCCTTATTTTCACATCTTATTTTAGTTCAATCTCTGGGTCCTATCAAATCCATCTACGAAATTTGCTTATTATAATATACTTTCACTTTTATCTGTCTAATTTCCCAGAATGATTGAAGAGCCTCTAAACATGCTTGCAACCTTTTAAGAATTCAATCTATCCCTGATGCCATCTAATCAGAGTGATCTCCAAAAAAAATTCTGGTTAGGGCACTTGCTAACTGAAGTTGTTTTTCTTTTTTTCCTTTCTTTCCTTTTTTTGTTTTGAGACAGAGTCTTGCTGTGTCACCAGGCTGAAGGGTAGTGGCACGATCTTGGCTCACTGCAACCTCCAACTCCCTGGTTCAAGCTATTTTCCTGCCTCAGCCTCCTGAGTAGCTGGGGTTACAGGCACCCACCACCACATCCAGTTAATTTTTGTATTTTTAGTAGAGATGTGGTTTCACCATGTTGGCCAGGATGGAGACATCTCTATCTCCTGACCTCGAGAACTGCCTCCCTCAGCCTCTTAAAGTGCTGGGATTATAGTCGTGAGCGACCGCACCCAGCCTCACTAACTAAAGTTTTTAAATGGCTCCCAATATTGCAGGAGAAAACCTAAACCCCTGTTTAAATGATGTACGTGGTCCCTCTCTCACCAAAATGTTATCAACTATTTTAGCTAAGACTGCACCATATTTTCTCTCTCCCCATTGTTTTCTAGACCACGTTCTTGTCTAGAAAACACAACTCTTCCTTATTCTACAAAGCTGGAGACTCCTCAAATGTTTTTCAGTGGAGCCACCTCAATACCGAATCTATACTAGATCAGCAGACTCTTCTAAGCACAGTCACATCATTCGTGCTTACTAACAGCAAAGGATCAAACACAAAGTAACTGTTTACAGGAATCCTCCACTAGATGGAAGAATTTAAAGGTCTGGATTATGCAATCTATTTCTGCATTCCTGGTCCAGAATAGTTAATGAATATTTTTATTACACCAAAAAAATTTATCAAGTACATTTAATGTGAAAATTTTATGTGCAAATGTCTTTTTGATGTTTATGAGCATTTTTGGCATTTTATGTTACATATACTTATTGTCTAATTACTAATGGGGTAAAAAGCAAAGCACTATCAATTCTATATGGGTATAGTTGGCTCTACAACGATTTCCACCTATGACAAATTTGTTGCTATTCGGGCATAACTGCATTTAAATTAAAGCTCAAGAAATAGTTGTAGACTTACTGTCTCCACATAATAGAAGTTAACCTTTAAGATTTGCTCAAGTATACAAAAGTTCACAAAGAACAAAAAATTAATAATTTCTTACTGGTTAAAAGATTCTTATTGCCATTCAGCAACAAATGGCTATTCTTCCAAACGTAAGCTTTAATCAAATTTGAAAATAAAAGCATGTAACAAATAGGATTCAAAGAAACAAACAAGAAAGTATATTAAAGCAGCCTCTAATACCTGTTGATAGAAGAAATTCAAGGTTGGCTTATCTTCAGTAAACTGGTTTAGAAATCCTTTTGGCAAATAACGAATTCTCAATTCATATCTAAAAATAATTCACAAAGCAGAACAAAAAGTAATTAGCCATTTTCTCAATTTATAGTCTATAATGACAATATTATTGTGAGTATGGCATTCCTAATTATTCTGAGACGATTTTAAATATAAGCTACAATCAATTAATCTTTAAATGTAATTTTTAAATATTTTAGCACCAAAAAAGAGCACATAATCACAAATGTGCTACAGCTCAATGATTCAAGGAAACACAGCATGATAAGAAGCCCAGAAGTCCTTCCAACCCAATGGGGCATTCTCCACCACTGCCAAATTGCCCTGATTTCTAACATCTTCCATGAGCTTCCCATGTCTAAATCTTTATCAGTGGAATTGCACAGTATGTACTCTTATTTGCTCAGAAATCTAAGCTTTAAACATGGTTAAAACAAACCAACATCACCAGAATGCTCTTTATCTTTCTTATTCTCTATTTGTATGTGTGGGTCTACCCATATGAACACTCTTATATATGTATCTTCTGGTAAACACATGTACACATTTTGGTTGCATATATGCCTAGGAGTACAACCACTGGATTACAACAAATACATCCATTAGCTTTAGCAGATATTGTTAAACAGCATGCCAAAGAGGCGGTAACAAGTCAATCTCCCAGCAACAGCATGGGGTGTTCTAGTTCCTCTATATCCTTGCCTCCACTTGGCATTTTCTTTGTTTTACCCATTCTGATTGGCAACTATAATAGTGCATGGTGATTTTAACTGGCATTTCCTTGGTAAATAATGAAGGTGAGTACTTTCACATGCTTTTTGACCATTCTGAATGTCTTCTTTTGTGAAGTACCTACTGAGTTTTTTATTTTTTATAGAGACAGGGTCTCACTAAGCTGCCTAGGCTGGTCTTGAACTCCTGGCCTCAAGGGATCCTCCCACCTGGGCCTCCCAAAGTGCTGGGATTACAGCTGTGAGCCTACACTTCTGGCCATATTCAACTTTTTGTCCTTGTTTTCCTACTAAATGGTCTACTTTTTCTCCTTCACCTGCTATTGATTTCTAGGTGTTCTTTATAGATTCTAGATTTGACGCCTTTGTTAGCCATAGTGAATAACCTCTTCTATTCTGTGGCTTAATGGTATTTTTTTTAACCTTTTAACAAAATTTTAATGTAATCTTTTGAGGAAGAAAACTTTGGTATATATACACATGTTCTGCTAAGACTTTTAAATGTCCAACTTATTAAAATACAAAATTGCCAAACAATTACATTCCATTTCACTTTTACTCTCAGAAAAAGTTTAAGAACTTACTGTAGATATTCTACATTGAGTTATTATACAAGTATAACAGATTTCATTTATTTTGAATTTAGGATTTACCAGGCACCTAACTTATGTGCACTATTTCTCTCTTTATGGGGGGGCATGATCTATTTCTCTCTTCTTTTGCAGAGGCACAATCTCAGCTCACTATAACCTCTGCCTCCCCAGGCTGAAGTGATCCTCCCACCTCAGTCTTTGGAGTAGGTAGGGCTACAGGCACATGCCACCACGCCCGGCTAATTTTTATATTTTTAGTAGTGCTGGGGTTTTGCCATGTTGCCCAGGCTGGTCTTGAACTCCTGAGCTCAAGCAATCCGACCACCTTGGCCTTCCAGAATGCTGGGATTAGCGGCATGAGCCACCCGGCCTATATACTATTTCTCTTAATCAATTTAATAATCAGAGAAGAAAGGTATAATTATACACAGCATAGAGGCAGGCATGGGATTCTGCAGACTAGAAAAGTGCTCAACAATAATAAAGTTCCAGGGTTACATGTCAATGATTCAAACAGGTCCAAGGAGGCTTTTGGTATTAATGAGACTCCCATTTTATTTATTTTTTTGGGGTGGGGGGAAGCTCTCATATTAAATATAAGGAAACTGAGGTCCAAAATGAAACAATGGGCAGCCTGGCTCCACATCCATTCTCTTAGCATCCAGCATTCTGATGCTGATGATGTTATCAACTAACATTTTCTGAGCATTTAGTGTATGACAGAAATTGTGCTAAGCATTGTACACAGGTGATTTCTTTTTAGAGAAGCATAAGGAACATGGGCACTAGATAAAGATCACCTACACCTGAATTCTGGCCATGCCACTTATTCACTGTTAGCTATCACTTCTCTGTGCCTCAATTTCCTTACAAGAATGTTGCAAGAAACAAATGAGTCAGTGAACACAAAATACCCAGAAGAGTCACTGGCATATCATAATAAATGGTTTCTAAGGTTTATTGTTAGTAATAACTCAATAAATGTTTATTTCAGCACAGATCATGTCTCAGATACAGTTGTAGTGGTTGGAAATTCAACAGTGAATAAAAGTAAGTGCTAGCTCTCAAAACATTTTGTGGCAGAAGTTGGACAGCGAATACACAAATATATGTGAGATGGCAGTAAATGTCATAAAAGCAAATCAAAGTAAGGGGAAAAACAAATGATGAAGTATTATTTTTATAAAGGATAGTCAATAATGAACACCCTGATAGGATGGTATCTGAGCAAAGCTCTAAATAAAGGAAGTGAGGAAGGGCGTTATAGTTATGTGCAGAGAAAAAGTGTTCTAAAGGCCTTGATGGATGTTCAGGTGGAACAGACTATGTAAAGGCTCTGTAGCTGGAGGATGCTTGGGAAGGGGAGTGCAGCTAGGGCAGGCTGCATGAGGGCACACAGGCCCTTACAAGTCACGATAATACGGTTCTTTCTCAATGAGAAAGGAAGCCAATGACATGCTGTGCACAGAGAAATGACATCACAGGATTTTCATTTTTCATGATTAAGGTATATACCAGGCAAAATAGACAATGGGGACCAAAGGAAGAAGTAGGGAGACTATGAGAAGACAGCAAGATTCTGGGTGAGAAATAATAACCAGGTTAATATTCACCTTATTTTCATAGATTGGAAAGAGAATGTTACAGGATTACGTAATCCTCCCTAGATCCCACAGCACAGAGGCAGGCATGGGATTCCACTCCAGCAAGAACATGCATCAATATTCAAAGGCACTAATGAAACTAAGAAAAAGTACCTATGTCTTAAAAACAGAAAGGAACGTAACTCAAGCCTGCTTATGCGATGTTAGACAAGGCCTTTAGATCACGTTAAGAATTTTGGTGGAGCTAAACGATGAGAACACACAACACATGCAGGAAATAAGACACTGGGAACTAACAAGAGTAGCAGATGAGAGAAGGGGGAGGATCAGAAAAAATGCCTGGTTGATGAAATAATCTGTAAGCCAAATCCTTGTAACATATAGTTTACCCTGTATAACAAATCTGCCCATGTACTCTTGAACCTAAAATGAAAGTACTAAGGCACAAAGAATCATCTCAACATAGTTAAAAAGATGGCAACACCATAAAAATGTTAGTCTTCCTATAATGCAACAAAATAAACCAACAACCAATAATCTTTTCTAAGCACATATGGCAGAAACCTAAATAACATACTTAGTCACCCTTTGGTTTCTTCCAAAAATCTTGGAGCAAATATCAAACCACTAATAGACAATAAAATACTATCTAACAAAGTTGTGAGACACAGACAAAACTAAAATGATCATTTGTAGTAAAATACACTTATTAGTAAACATCAATGAATGAAAACAAGCTAAGTGTTAAATTTAGAAATAAGTGGTAAACAGAAATAATATAAAGTAACCCTCAAAATAGCAACATATTGTAGAGTAAAAATTAACTTAGTAAAGATGACACAAAGGCTTTGCAGAGAAGACATCAGAAGGCATCAAAGACAATGGACATGGATGTCACGGGTAAAATCCAGATGAGGGGAAACCTGTAGGACAAAGCAACACAGTTTCTTTAACAAACTGCAAGCAAAGGGGAGAAACTGGATTATGATTAGAAAGGAATGAAAAGACAAAAGTCCACACCTAATTTGGATCCTAATTCAAATAATTTATCTTTAATAATTGTGCCATGATATTTAATAAACAAGTTGAAATTGTTTATTAAATACTGATGGGATATTTTATGAAATTAAGAATAATTTTTGGAGATTTTTAACAATTTCTGGTTATATTTAGAGCAGTAGTTCTAAACCTTGGGAGATTCTACCCCCTTCCCATTTCCCCTAGGGGACAACTGGCAGTAACTAGACACATTTTTGCCTGCTACAACTGAAGAAGTGGGGATGGGAGGGGGAGGGATTTCTATCATTTAGTGGTTAGAAGCCATACAACATATACAAAAACTCCCCACAACAAGGCTGGACACGGTGGCTCATGCCTGTAATCTCAGCACTTTGGGAGGCCAAGGCACATGGATCACCTGAGGTCAGGAGTTTGAGACCAGCCTGACCAACATGGAGAAATCCCATCCCTACTAAAAATATAAAATCAGCCTGGCGTGGTAGTGCACGCCTGTAATCCCACCTACTAGGGAGTCTGAGGCAGGAGAATCACTGGAACCCAGGAAGCAAAGGTTGCAGTCAGCCAAGATCGTGCCATTGCACTTAAGCCTGGGCAATAGAGCAAAACTCCATCTCAAAAAAAAAACAAAAACAAAAACAAAAAAACAAAAAAAACCTACCCACAACAAAGAATTATCTGGCCAAAAAAAGGTCGATAGTGCTGTGGTTGATAAATCTGATTTTCCTAAAATACTTATGCATGAAATGAGACATTTACTACAAAATAATACAGGGAGGAAAAGGTAGGAAACAAAATGACCAACAGTTGATGATAGCTGAAACTGAGCAGCAAGTATATGAGCTTCATTATTACAATTCTGTCTGCTTTTGTAAATATTTGAACTTTTCCATGATTAAAATTAAAAACAACAGAGAAAAGCATGCTGTCACGCTATAGACAGATGATCCTGAAGTCTAAAGTATTTCCATCAATTTATAATTTTGTTACCAAAAAGGAATGGATGCACTGCTCATAAAAAATCTGAAAACAAAATTTTCTAACATTTTGAAATTTCTTCACTAAATAGAAAAATAAAAATCTGATGTTAAAATAGGAAAATATATTTCAAAATCAATTATACTGAAAGGAATGATCATGGAATATGGAAATTTATTGGCCAAATTTCAACAAATGTTTATATAACTGGTGACTGGCAATGAAAAATCAGTATCATGATTAAGCACACAGACAGCGGTATCCCTTCTTTGATTTAATTATACATATCTTTGTGAAGAATATTTTTAGCTAGGACAACCATTAAAAGCAATAACAAAATAAATAAAACCTGGAATAAGACCTTTGAATCAGAAGTGGGGCATGGTGACTCATGCCAATAATCCAAGCACTTTAGGGGACAAAGGCAGGAGGGTGCTTGAGCACAGGAGTTCATAATCAGCCTGGGCAACATAACAAGACCTGTCTCTACTAAAACTTAAAAAAAAAAAAAGAAAATCAGCCAACCGCGATGGCACAGGCTTATGATACCAGCCGAGGCTGAGGTGGGAGGATGGCTTGAGCCCAGGGGGTTAAGGCTGCAGTGAGTCATGATTGCACCACTGTACTCCAGCCTGGATGATGAAGACAGACCCTGTCTCCTCCTCCCCTGCCAAAAACAAAACAAACAAACCTTTGAATTTGTGTAGTCAAAACTACACAAGGCTGATCACAGTGGCTAAGGCAGAAAGACCATATGAGACCAGGAATTTGAGTCCAGCCTGGGCAACATAGACCTTGTCTGTACAAAAATAGTTTTTAAAAATTAGTTGAGTGTGATAGCAAACACCTGCAGTCCTAGGTACTTGGGAGGCTGAGGCAGGAAGACTGCTTGAATTCAGGACTTCACAGCCACTGTGAGCTGTGATTGTACCACTGCATTCCAGCCTGTGTAACAGGGCAAGACCTTGCTCTAAACCAAGAACTATTTAACCAAGATTTTCTTAAAAAAAAAAAAAAATTAACCATACTTAATCACTTTGTTTTCATTAATTAGTAACATTTTGGTAAAAGTAAATAATTTTATATTTGTTGCATGTTTTTTTATTTTTTGGAGACAGTCTCACTCTGTGGCCCAGGCTGCAGTGCAGTAGTGTTATCTCAGCTCACTGCAACCTCCACCTCCCAGGTTCAAGCGATTTTCCTGCCTCACCCTCCTAAGTAGCTGGGATTACAGGCATACACCACCAGGCCCGGCTAATTTTTATATTTTTGGTAGAGACAGGGTTTCACTATGTTGGCCAGGCTGGTCTTGAACTCTTGGTCTCAAGTGATCCAGCTGCCTCAGCCTCCCAAAATGTTGGGATTACAGGCGTGAACCAACGCGCCTGGCCCACTGCATGCTTTTAAATTTTCTATTTTTATGTATACTTTATAGCCTACATTATACAATCAGTATTGACCGTAAGTGAATAAAAAACTGATTAGAGATGAGAGACAACATAAAGCTGACAGGAAGACTTAACAATGTAAAACATATAATATCGGCCGGGCGCGGTGGCTCAAGCCTGTAATCCCAGCACTTTGGGAGGCCGAGGCAGGTGGATCACGAGGTCAAGAGATCGAGACCATCCTGGTCAACATGGTGAAACCCCGTCTCTACTAAAAATACAAAAAATTAGCTGGGCATGGTGGCGCATGCCTGTAATCCCAGCTACTCAGGAGGCTGAGGCAGGAGAATTGCCTGAACCCA
>NW_016107599.1:2443014-2448659 GCF_001604975.1 Cebus imitator
AAAAAAAAAAAAAAAAAAAAAAAAAAAAAAAAAAAAAACACAACATAATATCGCCCCATGTTATATCAAAATTTGAATTCAATTCTATTTTCAGTGCTTTTGAGGAGGAGAGACCCCTTGAAGAAATTAGTATTTCATTAAAAACTAAGAACTTGGGGAAAGAAAAGAATTCAGAGAGGAGCCTTGCCATGATGCTACAAAGCCATGAGAAGGTGAAACAGAGAAACGTAAGTGGCAGAGGAGAGAACCAGAAAACAGGAAGACACCGGAGAAGAAAGAACAGGGGAAGAATTCAACTGTACAACCCAGGATTAAATTATAAAACTGGTGGGCACGGCTTCCTCTTTTATTTTTATTATATATTGCTATGGCAACCCAGTACTGTACCAAATGTAGGGGGGTAGGGGTGAGGGAGCGAGTTGAGGTGAAGAATGAAAGACTTCGAAGGAAGAAAGGAAAGCTAAATCAGTTGTTTTCAAAGGAAAGGAACTTATTCACCTTGGTACTGTGTCTGGCACAGAAGCATTCAGTAAATATTTAATAATAAATCAGTAAATTTGCTTTCTCAAATGCCAAGAAAGATTTATCTTAGATTTGGCCCTCAAATCCCTGAATTCGACATCTGAAAGGGATAGTTATATCCAATTAATTTAGTCAGAAGCCAAACAGATCACTCCATGTAGGTGATTTCAGATAATCAATATAATTTAATTTATAATTCACTTGTTTAAGTGAAAAACTTTAAATCTGTTGGAAATTTCTCAAAGCTTCATGTTACCTTTTACTGTATTATAAACTAGGTATGGTAGCATAATTTAAACATTTTTGGCTCGCTGAAGCTCCTAGCAAATACTACCTACTTAACTAGACTCTCCCAGCATCCCAGAAACAAGTAAACTCCCACCTGTCCCTCAACTGACTGAAAAAGCACTGGGGACAGACTGGGGCACACATGCACACTTCAGGAGTGATTTTCAAACTCAGCCTCACACCCTAACGGTCAATACAAGCTTCCCTGGAGCCTGTGGGGATTGGGAAGAGCTGGCGGTTACCCATGCAGCTCTGGCCCTTCCAGCTGACTTCTGAAAGAATTTATCATTCCCTTCTTTGTATGTTCCATATTGTCTTAGCCAACATGTGCTCCCAACAATCTTACTAGGTTTTTTCACTTTAGACTTTATTAAAAGTATGTCATGCTGTACGTCATACTCCAGGACATTTTATTTATTTATTTATTTATTTATTTATTTTGAGGCGGGGTCTCTGTCACCCAGGCTGGATGCAGTGGCGCCATCTCGGCTCACTGCAACCTGCACCTCCTAAGTTGAGCAATTATCCTGCCTCAGCCTCTCAAGTAGCTGGGACTACAGGCACGTACCACCATGCCCAGCTAATTTTTGTATTTTTAGTAGAGATAAGGTTTCACCATATTTGCCAGGCTGGTCTCGGATCCCTGACCTCATGATCTGCCTGCCTTGGCCTCCCAAAGTGCTGGGAATAAAGGCGTGAGCCACTATGCCTGGCCCCAGGACTTTTAATTGAGGTAAATTTCACAAAAAATATTAACCACTCTAAGGTGTGAAATTCAGTGATATTTAGTGTACTCACAAAGTTGTACTGGGACTTATTTTGTTACATTACACAGCTAAGCTTCATTCATATTGTTACTTGTACTGTAGTTCGTTCCCTTTGACTTGTGTGACATTCTACTGTGTGAATAATCCCCAAATAACTTAACTGTCACTGCTTTTGCCATGAACATTACTGCAGTTATAGCCTAGTATAGAAACTAGAGCTGGAGTCTCTGAAAGAGAACTTGAAGTGGAACTGCAGGATGGTAGGGCATGAAATCATTTGACATTCAAGTGGATGCCAAACTGGTTTCCCAGGTAGTTTCACCAATTTATTAAAACATTCTCCCTAGCAGTACAGGTAAAAGGCTCTGTCAGATCCACAGCCTCTCCAGCTATCAAGAGTGTCAGACAGTTGACTTTTTGCCAACTGGATGCAGAATTTCACTAAGGTAGGGATTTGCATTTTCCTGATCAATAATGAAGTTAACAGTGCCTTCTGTATTAACTGGCCAAAGTTAGTTTCTCTATCTATTATTAAGGTGTCTGCAATTTTTTGTTTTTAATTTTTTGAGACTGAGTCTCCCTCTGTCGTGCTGGAGTGCAGTGGCGTGATCTCAGCTCACTGCAACCTCTGCATCCCCGGGTTCAGATTCTCCTGCATCAGCTTCCTGAGCAGCTGGGATCACAGGTGCCCGCCACTATGACTGACTAATTTTTGTATTTTTAGTAGAGATGGGGTTTCACCATGTTAGTCAGGCTGGTCTCAAACTCTTGACCTCAGGTAATCCGCCCACCTCGGCCTCTCAAAGTGCTGAGATAACAGGCAAGAACCACCATGCCTGGCCAGCAATTTTTATATTGCTGTATCAATATAAACTCTTACCACCACCCTCTGTTGGACTGCATGTGTTACAAATATCTCCTCCCACTTTGCAACTTGTTCTTGTACTTTGAAAATGTATCTTTTGCAGAATATCTTAACCTTAGTACACTAAAATTTGCCATTCTTTCTTTTAATAGTGAACATTCTGGAGATCTTAAGAAAATCTTCCTACCCCAGGGCCAGAGACACATTCAACTACACTTCCCATTAAACTTCTTTTCTTCAAGTTTTGCATGTGATGTTTCACTACTTGCACATCTCGTAGATTTCTGTATATTGCGGTAGGATCCAATATTGCTGCTGCTCTTCTTCCTACATGGATAGCCATTTACCAATCCAGCCCTTCCTTTCTCCCAATGACATGTCACAACACAAAGCTCTCTAAGGTCATCCTGCCTGCAACAGTTATAATCAAATACGTGTGCTGCAAGCTAGCTTATCAAGTTGTTTCAAGACTGAAGACCAAGTAAACAAGTCTATATTTCAGGTTTATTCAACAACATAAATAGATTCTACAGCAGATAACACAAAAGAACAATCTACGTCCAAAAATATCATACAAATAAAAATTTATACCCAATTACAGTGCTAAGTCCTGGCACTTTCATTTGACTACTAAGAACTTACTTCTCAGAATTAAAGCCAGAACTGCAGCTGCAGTCATATACCCACCTATGAACTGAGATGTCTGCAGGTGACAGAAAAAAAATTTCTATCACGTTCAACTTCTTGCGTTACATATTTAACACAGGAGTACAGAAGAAACAGCTGAGTGTTTGGATTCAATTTCCACTATGCCACCCATTTAAGCCAAATACCTCCAGGAAAAGTTACTAAGCCTTTACTATGGCTTTCTCACAAGTAAAATAGCGAGAGTACCTACATAAGACTATTATAATAGAAATTAATTTTAATGAAATGCATCAAATGTCTGACATACAGTAAACAACATGTGTTAATATGGTAATACTGTTATTAACTTAAGCTAATAGCATTTGGATCCTAGCTGAAAACAAGTTTCTACACCATTACATTACTATGCTTCTGGGCTTATTTTACACATGCATTATCAGTATATTATTTATTCAATTTTCATTCAAATATTGTTTATTAAGTACCTACTGTATGCCAGGCAAGACTAGAACCAGGAACAGAGCAGTGAAGAAAACAAAGTCCCCAAGAAAGAAAGCTAAACAACACATATATAATATTAGTCTTGAAAAGTCTATAAAAAATTAACAGAGTATATGAGTTGATGAAAAATCATAAGGAGCTTCAGGTAGGCAGTGGGCTCTTTAGGCAGCCAGTGGGAGGCCATAGGAAAGTGGTGACACTCAAGCACATTCCTGGAATGAGGATGTCCATCCAAGCCATGCTTGCAAAAGGCAGAACATACTCAGCAGAGTCACACTAAGTTCAAAGGCTCCAATAAGAAACCCAGAAGGCTAGAATTGACTAAGTGAAAAGTTGTAAAAAATAAAGGAAAAAAGGGAGGTGAGACAAAAAAAGCATTAATTAAGATGAAGGGCTACATTAATCAACAATTAAAAAGTCTGGCAATAGAGAAGAAACCATCACATCAGATCCCAACCTGAGTATTTATGAAAAGAACTAAAATATACTCAAGAATTTAATGGAAAACTGAAATCAAAGGGACTGACGTCACCAAAGTGGAGGAGGAAGAGGAACAGCAGAAGGAGGTAAGGACTGCGAGGTCATCAGAAACTCCAGAGATTACTCTGAGTGTGATTAGAAGCTACTGGGAGTTTCTGAGCCCAAATGACTCACAAATGTAATTGAATAGCTTACATTCTAAGAGATCCACCAGCAAATCCCATCAGCTCCCTCCTTAAAAACACATCCCTGTACAACTGTTTCTCACCACTTCTATTATTATTCCCCTACTGCACCATCTTTTAGGATTTTTGCCTGGGTTGTTACACTATCAGGTTCCCTGTGTCCATCCAATCAGATGTATGATTTAATGGCCAAGGCAGGTGTAGGGAGAATAGAAAGAGAAGAAAAGAGGTTACTGGAGCACCCCAATATATAAAGGCTAAACAGTTCAGAAAGACTATTAATGGTCAGTGAAGGAAAATCAAAGCAGTTTGGTATCCAGGAAGCTAAGTGAGATATATTTATTAAACTCTGGGTGATAAAAGTATTATAATTGCCTTCTATATCCCTAAAGATGCTTTAAAAATGTATTAAAATATTTTTATAGGATATTAACAGGGTATAATGCTTTTCCCCTGGTTACCATTTGCCTGACATACTTTATTCCCTTCCTGCTTATGTTTTATGTGTTAGTCTTTCAAATCAAAAATCAGTTACTATTTTGTTTCATGGAGCCAATGCATATTTAGACCTAACCAATTTTTTCCATCTCACATCTGAGACCCTCCTTCAGAGATCATTTTCCTTTTTACTAAGGTGTTTTTGTCAGAGGTTCCTTTGGTGGTAAATCCTCTAAGGAAAACGTCTCTATTTCACCTTGTTATTGAATGGCAATTTAACTGGACAAACAAATACAGGTTGTCAGCTACTTTCCTCATCACTTTGAACATATTTTCCCACTATTTTCTTGGCATCTATTATTGATATTGAAAAGTCTGCATTTTTCTCTAGGTGCTTTTAACATCCTGTCTTGTTCTCTGGTATAACAATATTTTACTATTAATACAATTTGCCAAAGCATCAACTTAGTTTCTATTAACTCTGTTTGGGATTTTAGGATAATCCTGTATTTGATGGCTCATGTCATTCATTGATTCTATAATATTCTCAACCATTATCTCTTGAAATTATCTCCTCTTCCCCATGCTTTTTTATTCTATTCTTCTTAAGTTCCTATTAGAAATGACTTGCTCATCTCATTCTTCATGTTATATAAACTTACATTCACATTTTCCATCTTTTCAATCTCTCTGCGGTATTTTCTGGGAAATTTTCTATTGCCTTCTTTACTCATTTTCAGTTATGTCTAATCTGCTATTTTATGTATCCTTTGATTTCTAGAACTTCTATTTGGATCCATCCAAATTCTCTCAGTTATTTTTGTAGTCTCCTGTTCCTTACTGACACTTAAATTCCTCCCCTTCTAAATATATAGAACCATCAGTATTAACCCTCGTAACTCTTGAAAATACCTCATCAGTTTATCTGTCACATTTTCTTTTGTCATCATC
>NW_016107599.1:2448803-2469633 GCF_001604975.1 Cebus imitator
TAGTAGAGACGGGGTTTCACCATGTTGACCAGGATGGTCTCGATCTCTTGACCTCATGATCCACCCGCCTCGGCCTCCCAAAGTGCTGGGATTACAAGCGTGAGCCACTGCGCCCGGCCTCACCAATCTTTTTTTTTTGAGACAGAGTCTTACTCTGTCACCCAGACTGGAGTGCAATGGCATGATCTTGGCTCACTGCAACGTCCACCTCCCGAGTTCAAGCAATTCTCCTGCCTCAGCGTCCCAAGTAGCTAGGATTACAGGCACCTGCCACCATGCCTGGCTAATTTTTGTATTTTTAGTAAAGATGGGGTTTCACCGTGTTGGCCAGGCTGATCTTGAACTCTTGACCTCAAGTAATTCACTTGCCTCAGCCTCTCAAAGTCCTAGGATTACAGGTATGAGCCACCATGCCCGGTCAACTTTTACTAATCTTAAAAAGCCTGGTTACATTTTCCTACACAACATTATTCCTATATTGAGATCTGATTTTTAAAACCTGTAGTATGAAGCCAGACAGCTAAATTCAAATCAAAGCTATGTTCTAACTACAAGTTTATCAATTTTGTTTTCATCTGTAAATTAAGAACAATGGTAGTCTCTAACTCATAGGGTTTGGGGACAGTCAAATGAAATATATATTTAAGTTATCTGGTGTAAGCAGCATATAGCTGGCAGAGTCCCTGGCTCAGTCACAAGGCATCAATATCAATGTCATCGTCATCATCATCATCATTATTATTATTATTATGAGCAGTAGTATCTTGATCACCCTTTAATCTAGTACGGTCAATCTATGAGAAATTCTATCTAACCCAGTCTAAACTTTTCTTCCTTTTGAGGACTCAAGACCCTGTCAGTGCCTATTTAATTTTACCTGAAAAAAAGTGAAATAAATTGGCTTAAAAGAACAGTAACAACAACAATCTACTATACTTAGATAGATTCAATGACGATTTTCTTGAGCACTAAGGATTTCCTTATAACAAAGTTTGCATCTGACATGTCTATATAAACCAAGATAATAGAATTGTATTAAATAAAAGTACCTTGACATAGGAGGATTGTCTGAATAGGGGAGTTTGCGATCAGCCCTAGCAACATAGCAAGGTGCCCATCTCAAAAACAAAACAAAACAAAACAAAAACCCTGCAGGTATTTTTATCTAACTTTTACATATCCTTTGGGAATGCTTACTTGCATAACTGACTAAATAGTTGGAGGTCACATCTTCTCTAGCTATTGATGTGAACCAACCAAACTATATTCTCAAGGAATATTTTGTTGGCTTGGTTCCAGCTACCTGAAGAATTTGAAAATACTACTGTATTTCTTTGATGAACTCTGTAACTGGGGTAGGGATTTATTCAGGCTGGGCACAGTGGCTCACACCTGTAATCCCAACATTTTGGAGGCCAAGGTGGGTAGACTGCTCGAGCCCAGGAGTTTGAGACCTGTCTGGGCAAAATGGTAAAACCCCATCTCTACAAAAGATACAAAAAATTAGCAGGGTGTGGTATGTGTGCCTATAGTCCCAGCTACTCAGGGGGCTGAAGTGGGAGGATCGCTTGAGCTGAAGAGGTCAAGGCTGCAGTGAGCCATGTTCATACCACAGTACTGCAGCCTGGGCAACAGGACAACACCCTGTCGCAAAGAAGAAAAAAATATTATTCCACCTAAACATGTTTTTCTTTTAAAATGTCTACCCTAATCAATCTAGATTCTTGAAAGTTACTGACCCTTTGAATGTACTCTTCAATCTACAACTATCTTTATTTCTGTAGCATTACCTCTAACAATTAGCACCCTAGAGAAGAAAGCCCATTTTTACAAGTTACACTTCTCTCAAAAGTATTTTAGATATAGAATTTCCTACCACCATCTTGAGTTGCTTGTTAAAAAGAAAAAAGTAGGGGAGAACAAGAAAAAGAACACTTATAGGGAATTCTTTTAATTTACTCTGAAATAATTTTATTTTCCTAACATTTCGACAGGAGTCACTAAGAGATTACTTCCTAATTTTAATGTTGCATGTGAATAGCAAATACACACTCGTTCTTTGTAGGTGCGCGCTAGATTACTGGGCATGGTAAAAACAAGCTACGTAGCCCATTAATAAGGTATTTAGGTGTGCTATCAACTCCTGCTACATAGAAGGATAAGAAATGAAAATGTAAAAAAAAAAAAACCGGGTTTGAGTTTTACTGGGAGCAAAAGTTGAAACAAAGTAGCACTGATGAGAATTCAGCTAACAAAAGACCATCACAGTAGACTGACATAGCTCAAAGTATAGTTAATAGTATTTAAAAGCTAGAAGTCTAGAAGAGATCACTGATTAATAATTACTAATCAATTTTGTTTATACCAGAGTTGTAATGACAAGCACTGTGAAAATTAAGCATATACATTTATTATCCTGTGCATGGTTTTTAAAAGCAAAACAAATCAAGTGTGCATCACACCAAAGCAGGTTTATATCTTACTTCCACTCCTCTGGTGGGTGGGCAAGCTCATACTTCTCCCTCACACTGGAGACGCCCATATCCACGTGAAGCCAGTGAACCTCCTCTGACCGCAGGTGACTGAGGCGGAATCCATAGCAGGCCACATGCTTTACTTTGTGACTGTCCACTATCTTCTGAATGATGCCCTAAAACACACCCCCCCACAAGAATGACTGTTATAAACTGAAACAAAAACAAAAACAAAAAAACAGAACCGTAAGCTAAAACGTAATGCAATGTTCACTTCTTACCAGAAATCTTTGGTATAAGAATATCAAGTTAAATAAATTACTTAGGAATCTTTGTTTCTGAAATAGTATTTTCAAGAACAAGGAAAAGTTTTAGAAAACAAAACAAAAAGATGGTCTCCTTTATTAATAAGGCATGTAAACTTAAAAATGCATTTCTGCAATTCCACTGTCATCACCCTCCAAACCTGTCAAAGTATACCAGCTATCTTTCAGTTACTACTTTCTAAGATCCAGACCCAAGGAGGGAGTTATACTTTCTAAAACAGGGAGATCATACTGCTCAAGACCAGGCTGCAACATTCATAATCATTTTTTTTAAAAAACATACATTCAGGAACATACAGTTAATGCTATGTTTTTGGTGACACTGAAGATATATGAAAAGTTTGTTGAATTTGGGTCTAATCACTTTATTACTTGCTCATTAAAAATTATTATGCAGTAATATAAAATGCTCCCAAATCTAATGCTTCTAACATGTGTTCCCTTGAGTTCAGAGGAAAAAGTCACCTTTGAATAAGGTCATCGGAGAAGGTACCCTAGAGATGGTGAAATTTCTCCTGAGCAATGGAAAGGCTAAGTGTTAGAAGGGACTCTTGCCCTGTACCTGCCTAGGTATGAAGGCCATGGGAGAATATATTTTTAAGTGGGCAGCATGTATGGAAGACTCACTTGGGAATATGACAGAACCATCTGCTGCCCTTTACGTGAAGGTATGCAAATCACACCAAATTGTGACTTTCTCAGTCTTTTAGGTGATAAGACAAGTTTTTAAAAAATGATGCTTATGGCCAGGCGCAGTATGGCTCACGCCTGTAATCCCAGCACTTTGGGAGGCTGAGGCAGGTGGATCGCAAGGTCAGGAGTTTGAGACCAGCCTGAACAATATGGTGAAAACCAGGCTCTACTAAAAATACAAAAAAAATTAATTGGATATGGTGGCGCTTGCCTGTAGTGCGAGCTACTTGGGAGGCTGAGGCAGAAGAATCACTTGAACCCTGGAGGTGGAGGTTGCAGTGAGCCGAGATCACACCACTGCACTCCAGCCTGGGTGACAGGGCGAGATTCCATCTCAAAAAAAAAAAAAAAAAAAAAAGATGCTGATAGTAAAATGAAAAATGTCTATGAAAAAAAATCACTGGCTTTTAAAATTAGCAATTAATTGAAGTTATAATAAAACTTTTACTGTAAAACACATATAAAAGTTCCTGCACTCACCAAGTGTTGCTTTATTACAGCACAATGCTGCTGACCATGACAAAGGATATTATCCCTAGCCTTCTCCATAAGCAATGATAAATCGTAACATGTACCATATACAAAAACTGTCCAAAACCCAGTGTATGCACACTGAGGACACGTGCTCCCAATACGGGTGCCTGGCATGTGCCAGGCCTCCCAGGGCACTGAGTGAATGAAGTGGTAGAGTCAATCTCTGGTTCAGACAACTCAATCCCGGGTACAAAGCTGTTTGTCAAGCACAGGAAGTGGATGAGAGAGGGACAGAGGTAGGGAGTAAACACGGTATCAAGAGAAAAGGCATGAACAAAGGGCCAGGCTGGAAGAGTCAAAGATAGCTTCATAAAGATGATGAATTCACATCAGGACAGGAGGGATGTTTGCAGCCTACAGCCTCCTATGTGGAACTGATACAGGCATAAAATGTCCTTCCTGGCTTTTTGATCCAAGGCCCAGAATTTCTGACAGGGTCGCTGTAAATGGCAGTACCCTACCTACACAAGGATGTTTAGCTGAGGCTGAACCCAACCCATGTTCTAGTCTTTAAGCCTTGTGCTCTGGGGTGGGTAATTTGCCTAGAGGAAGGAGCACCTTTTAACAATTCTCTCTGAAGTGATTTCTGCAGCTGCTTGCCAACACACAAATCCCTGAACTATAAAGGATGGAAGCTAGTACCTCTGAAATTCCCACAAAAGCTCCTAGTTCCTTGTCCAGCTTTTCCAGGTCAACATCCAGTGCACACCAACACTAGTTATCCTCGGTAAAGCATAGGTCAGAAAGTCTCCTTGCTCCACAGCTCACCAATTCAAGAAGAGCCTCTCTCTTGTTAAAGCTGCGATCAATGTCTACAGTGGTCTCTAGCCGTCTGCCTCAAGTTACTTGATCTATCCTTCCATAACCTGATGTTGAATGCATGGCAGTACGGAACACAAATCATTTCTTATAATTGTCACCATTACATCCTAAGAGAAAGCCCACCTTCTCTGATTGCCTTCAGTATTGACCCCATGAAAAAAATCACTTCATCTCCTCTAAACTCACAGCACACACATAGGAGACCTGCAGCAAACCAGTCTCAAAGAGACTTAGCCCAGAACTTTGGTATTTGTTAGGGAAAAGTAGGTTTCCGTCTTGGAGTTTTATGAAACAGAATATTGTTCCATTCACTTGATCATGCTGCCTGAAGAGACTCAGAGTGGCTTTAAGTGTAGATGTGAGTAACACAGCCTTTGCATAGGGTAGTATCTCTTGAGTAAACCAGCATTCAACTTTCACTCTCCATGAAATAGTGGAAAGCAATAAACTTGTTTCATTTTTTGCTTTCTCACTATGCGTCCATTTTGTACTCTGTCCTATTTCTCATTCTCTAGCACCCTTATAAATTTCTCTAGATAGCAGCAAACATTACAAATATACAAAGTGCTTAAATATGTGGTGCTAAATGCATATACTCAGTAGCTTAAGTAATTCTGAGAACTAAATATTTGGTCCGGATAACTCAACAAATAACTCTAGTTGAGAACTATGTATTTAGTGAGGAATGCATACTCAACCAACCCTACAGTGCTGCCATATGGAAGTGCCCCATTTTCATAACACACACACATACACTTAGAATAAAAATACTGTCTCTAAGGAGATAATAGGACATGGGTTTTAAATATGCCACTAAAGGTACCAGAATTAAATTTAAATTTCTCATCACAGCTTTGAAGGCACATCTGGTCCTATGAAACACACAACGATAGTTGGCTACTCTGAAACCTCTGTCTCTCCATTTATCTCATATCCCAAGTGTCAGAAATACACATCTTTTTCTGATTAGATTCTCACAGTAGACATTCACAGTGTAAGAATTCTTTTTAAGGTTAAAAGAAACCAGTGCTCACATCGTGCTTCTATCTTATCAGGAACATAACATTAAATATGCAAAGTCATTTTATACTCATGAATAAAGATTTCCTTGTTCTGAAGGAGAAAGGAAGGTGTAAATGAAAATACTGCTATTAACATCCTTCTAGCTGTCATCAAATGTGTTTACGAGCACCACATAGAGAGACAAAATTTCCTTTAACTGAAACATTTTGATAAGTACAACCAAACTGCCTGCTCATCAAGAAAACTATACCAATTATACTTGATGCATAAGGTTACAGACTGTCCTTTTATCTCACATTAATAAATAAAGTCAATCTTAAGATGATCAATTTGATGACCAAAAAATCTCCCACAGGTATTTTACCGTTGTTATGATGATTTTATTTCCCTGATTACTTACTAATGATATGAGGCCATAATTTTGTTCATTTCTAAAAGTTTTTATTTTATTATTTTGCTTGGTTCCATTTAGCCACTTACCTTTTAGATAGTACTGTCAAACAAGTGACCGTCACCACAATGACCTTCGAAATAGGTCATGTAACTCTTTCCTTCATGTTTATTATTTCATGAACTGTTCATTCATTTATTCAATGAACATTTAAAGTGCCCACTACATGCATGATGTTAGTGACGCCATGACGGTTAAGATGCAATCCTTACCTTAAGAAGTCTTAGGAGTCTCACAGGGGAAAGACATGACAATGAATATGTGCAAATGAGTAGCAAGTGGTTTGTGGGGAGGAGGAGACAAAAAGGGGGTATTTGACATTTTTAGCTATATTCTCACACTTAATTTTCAGATTTGCTTATTTCTAGAAGAGATATCTGAGGCAACATACATTGCTGACACTGTTCAAGTCCTTATTGCCTCCTAAGAATTACCAAATATAATCATCATTACTGATTCCTCTATAGTATTGTTTCTTTTCCTCCATGTGTTTCTCTTTCAGATACTCTTCACATTTAGAAAACCAAGGGATTCCTACCAGTCTTCTAGGAGGCTTTCATCACTGGGTTATCAAAAAACAAGATCCAAAAATTCAAATCCTGCTCTCCAATACCTAGTATGTTTCCTCCGCTTGGTCCAGTAGTAAACTAGGAGACCTTCTAAAAGCCTTCCAAGACAAAGAATGCACTTTTTGTATCTTGATGGTCCATAGTCACTGTATTAGTTCCCTATTACTGCTGTAATAAATCACCACAAACTTGGGGGCTTAAAACACAACAAGTTTTGTTTAGTTTTGTAGATCACAAGTATGAAATGAGTCTCGCTGGCCTAAAATAAAGATGTCAGCAGGGATGTGCTGTTTTCTGGAAGCTCTTAGCTTGCCTTTTCCAGCTTCCAGAGGGCACCTGCACTCCTTGGCTCACGGTCCTCTTCTTCCTTCGATTTTGTATCTGATCCTTCTTTCATATTCACTTCCCTCTGACTACAGTAAGGAAAGGCCTGCTGCAGTGAAAAACTCATGATCTCCCCATCTTAAGATCTACAGCCTTAATCACATCTGCAAAGTCCCTTTAACCTTGTAAGGGGACATCTGCACAGATTCTAGGGATCAGGATGTAGGCATCTTTAGGGGCCATCATCCTGCCTATGGGAAATCACTACCTGAATCACTATCTCTAAGGATTTTAAATTCAAAATTTTTTCTTTCTCACACTCTCCTAGCTCGGGTTCTCCTCCTTAACATGGCTTGTACGCTTTTTCTTAAAGCTTTTCTTTCTAGCTTTCTTCCTGGATGATACTTTCTATCCTGTAAAGGAAGATTTTAATTTTCTAAGACCTCCATAGTCCTTTCTAGAATCAAAACTATTTGAATCCATAACAATCAATGTTCAAGTTTTTAAATGCACATTCACCTGCACCTCTATCAGAGAGAACAGCTTACACTTCTAACACACATAATGTGTCCAGTGATGACACCTAACAATAAACACTGAAGGCTGTTGGACTGCTCTGAAAAGTCCTCCAGGTACCTACCTATGGCTAAACTTAGAGAAAACTCCCTGAAGAATTCCCTTCCCCTACAGATACCAGTTGTTTATAGCACAGTTTCTTCTTGTAGAATCCCAAATCACTGTGCATTTTCCCATTTCCATCAGAAGGATGATTTTAAATTGAGCACAATGTTACTGCCCATTGCTAGTCTTCCCACTACCAGCTTGGTAACAGTAATTAGTATTAATCCAGCCCAACACACCCATACTTTAGCAAACTACATGAACTGATTTTTTTCTATATACTATTACAGATTCAGATTTACCAACCATTTCCTAGTGGCTCATGACAAGTACTGAAACCCGAGGATGTGCTATACATTTAGAAAAGTTCAATGTACCAGTCAGAAAAAATTTAAGGGGTTTTGAAGGTGATAAGAATACTGTCCCAGAACTCAATGGTGGTGTAATCTTAAGCAGCATCATATAGTACTTGCCCAGTATTTGCCTGGTGCATGGGCATAAAATCATTTGTTCTAGTCCTTGTAACGTCTTTTTTAAAAAATACACTAGGTACAAAGATTTGACAGAGATATCAGTAAAGTGGGGTATGGCTTTGACTAGGTATAATCTTTGACTATTAAATCAATCTCTTTGTGGTTATTTGTCAATTAAGGCTTTCTACTTCTGTGGCCAATTTTCCTAACATATTTCTGTCAGGATTTCACCTAGGGTGCCACACAGTCATTCAAAAAAGTACCTATACTTACTGAGCACCTGCTGTTTGCCGGCTAGACACTGTTAGAGACGCTGGCGATAATATCATTAAGTACAAAGGTCTCTGATGTCACAGAACTTAACAAGGGGGGGAATCAAACAGCTAGTAAATGAGCAAACAAATCAAGAACAAAACAATGTCAATAATGACGATCTGAAAAAAATAAAACAGTGATAGAAGATAGGGGAGCATTCTTAGGCTGGGATGCCCCAAGAGGCAGTTAGTAAGGGCAGGATGAGAACAAGCGAGGAGCCAGATTCTGTAGGTCCTTGTAGGCCACAAAAAAAAATTTGACTTTTAGTCTGAGAGAAATGCGGAGCTCTTGTGGGGTTCTGGGCAAATCACTGATTCAGTGACTGGCATGTTAGAGAAAACAAGAAGTAGAAAGAAAAAGTGAGTGACAAGGACAGAAGGTGACAGGGCATGATAGGGGAGGAGTTGGGGGACAAGGGGGAGACTCTCAAAGGATGTGCATGTTTACTAAATGAAGATAGGTTCTGAGTGGAGGAGTGAGGTGCTCTGGCTTTCATCTCTCCAGGATCATTCTGGCTGCTGGGCTGTCAACAGACTGAGGAGAGCAATCAGGGAAACAAGACTTCAGTTAGGCTACCAAGCCACACTGTATGGGAGAGACATTTTAAGGCAGCTGCTAGAGAGGAGCTCAAAGAAAGAGGTGAAAGGGGTAGCAGTGGAGGCAATATGAAATAGGTAGGCTCCAAATATATTTTTGAAGATAAAGTGGACTGAATTGGTTAATATATTGGAAATGGCTTGAGAGCAAAAGAAGAGAAGATGACTGCAAATGGATCTAAGTAACTAAAAGATGAAGTAACCCTTTAACTGGAGCATTGGATGGTTATTTTGTAGCAAGAAGTGTACAGACAGAGAAGTGAGGTACAAATGCTGGGGAAAGAGAAGATACAAAAATGTGTGGACCTTTGCAAGTACTGCAGGTTGAAGAAAGTGGAGGAGGTGTGAAATGGTTGTCTAGGAGAGAACTAGATGAGGGAAAACAGCATGACAGCTGGGTAGCACTAAGGTTGCAAATCTAGAATGAGATCAATCAGAGGATGGAGACAGGTGGAGAATAGGCAGAAGTTGGATTAAATTGTGGTGGTAGATTCAAGAGATTATGGGGACATTAAGAGAGGTACAAGAGGGACAGCATACAAGGCAGCAAGTATGACAATGGACCACTGTCTCTGCATCCTGCTCCAGAATTTTCTTCTGGGCTCAGTTTTTTCCATGCTGCATTATATCATCTAATTGTTTTTTCAAAGAGAGCCCATGCTGTTAGCTTTCTAACGTCACTACTTCTCTGCAGATACTTTCATTTCACATTATCTTGATTAATAATTTATCTGATAGACTTCTAAGGTATACGTTATTTTCCCTGAGCCCTCTGAAGATACTGTTCCAATGTCTTCTTGCATCCAGCATTGCTGATGAAAAGTCTGGCGTAGGCTGGGTGCGGTGGCTCACACCTTTAATCCCAGCACTTTGGGAGGTTGAGGCAGGTGGATCACCTGAGGTTAGGAGTTCAAGACCAACCTAACCAACATGGAGAAACCCCGTCTCTACTAAAAACACAAAATTAGCCAAGCATGGTGGTGTATGTCTGTAATCCCAGCTACTCGAGGGGCTGAGACAGGAGAATCGCTTGAACCCTGCAGGCTAAGGTTGTGGTGAGCCAAGATCGCACCACTGCACTACAACCTGGGCAATGACAGTGAAACTCTGTCTCAAAAAAAAAAGTCTGGTGTAAATGTCATTCTTTCTCTTAGGGGACTTCTCTGGTAGAATTTGGGAATTTTATGTCATTATTTTTCTGAATTATCACTGACATGTTTCCAGATGACTGATCTTATTCAACACTGTACAGCCTGGATTTCTCTTGGCTCTTTTAGATTGACTCCATACTTCTCTCTAAAGCTGCCTGAAGCATGGTACTGACACCTAGCCAAACCTATGGCCAAGATAAGTGACGTTTGTAACCATGGGTTCCTGAGCTGTTTGAGGTGCAGAATATACCAGCCTGTCAGTACGATTTCATAATCATAACTGGACTGACGAGGTACATCTAATTTTGGCAGCACTTGAGCAGGTCCACAGGTTGAGGCTGGCTATGTAGATGGAAAGTACCTGTGTGATCCTCTCACAGACCCCCACCACTTCCTCATACTGAGGTGCTTCACACATAAGCCAGTAATGGTTTCACATCTACAGAAAAAAACATGTCCAAGGCCAAGAGGCCTGTACCAAAGATCTTCAGATCACTTAAATGAGTTATCATTATACTAGTATTGCTGTAATGGATTTTGCCTATAAACTGTGGAATCCTGTGAATCTTTTCGGCAACCAAACATTAATTAATGTACAATTAGCACATATAATTGTAAAAGCAGTAATACTTATTAATTGAGGCATGAAAATAAAGCCACTATAATGAAATGTTACAAAAATCCAGATGTTCTTGGTGAAAACAAATCTTTAAACTCCTCAAAAGGTTTTGGTTTTTCTGATCTAGTCTTTATGAGAATTGCTTTCTATAGAGCACAACTGTCCAGCAGAAATATAATGCAAGTCACATAAGTAATTTTAAAATTTCTAGTAGCCACAGCCAAAAAACAAATAATAAAAAGAAAAAGGTGAACTCAATTACAATGATATAGTTAACCTATTATATCAAAAGTATTATCATTCAGAATGTAATCATAACACACTGATGAGATACTTTATTGTTTTCTTACTAAGCCTTTGAAATGTGGAATGTATTTTTATACTATAGCACACGTCAATTCAGGGTAGCAACATTCAAGTGCTCAACAACTCCACATAGGTATGATAATGGGCAGTGTAGCTATACTGAGTTTAAGACTGAATCAAATTATTCAGTACATGAATAACAATAAGGCATATCATTTCAGAAAATAGTTGTGTGGCATCCCCTTTGATGATGTTACTCAATGGTCAGTCCTTAAATCTAAATTCTAACAATCCCCACTTCCTGTTCGTAGGTCATCAGGCCTTCAAATACTATGGTGTTTATTCCATTTTTCTCTTTCCTAACAATATCTTGTATCCATAATGTTCCTTTGTCTGATACCTCTTATTTGGGAGAAAGATGTCACAGACATGTTCTTCAGTACTACTTTGTTCGGATGTGCAAATCCACTCATTAATTTACAATTAAGATACTGCATTTTCAAATGTTAAAGGCATTAAAGCATTCAATGGGAAGTGGGTTACGAATAATATCCAGTCTTCCATCACAGTGACTCAGTATCATGAGAACCTCATGCTATCCCAGGAAAGGGCTATGGTGAATTCAATGCCAATTGTGATTTTTCTGCCCCAATTTGAAAATAATTAACTGATAATTTGCCAATTACTATGAAATAAAACACCTTGCTTGTGGCCATATAGATTTGATCAGATTAATCTTTACAAGTTTGATAAATGAGTTCTAATAACTTATGCATTTGTATCTGATGTAAATTTTTCTTCACAATATGAATGCATGACTAGGAAGTTTTTAACACTGGCTAAAGGCTGACATGCCTGCAGTGACACTGGCTCTGTGGGAGTAATCCCCTTACATGCAGAAAGTTTGATAGTAAAACCATGGCTTATCTGTTACAGTCTTTCCTAGGTGAGTTTTCTGATATAAGTCTTGAACATTTTTGCTAAATGTCTTGTCAAATTCATAATCTCTGAAAGGTTTCCCTCCTTTATGAACGCTCTGAAGTTTATTAGAGCTGATAAAATGATTTTACTGAAGACTGTCCTCCTTCATTGTATCTGAAATCTACAAAGACGAGAACATACACTAAAAGCCTTACATAAGGTTACATCTACAAGGTTTCTTTCCAGTATGAATTACCTGATTAACCTTATGGCAGTATACTCATTGCAAGCCTTTCCACCAAATGACAGTGTTTACCAGGTTAAAAGTAAAACACAGAATTAGAAAAAACTAGAAAAAGCCAACAAGCTTCATAAAAACTTTATAAAAGAGGCTATCATATTTTCAATAATTAATCCATCTGAATAGTTTTCTAATATTAAATTTCAGAGGTAACAAAAAATTATGTAAAATTTATATACAAGACTTTAGCCTAAAATCTTTTTTTCTCTTTTTTTCTAGACAGAGTCTTGCTCTGTTGCCCAGGCTAGAACGCAATAGGGCGATCTCAGCTCACTGCAATCTCTGTCTCCTGGGTTCCAGTGTCTCTCCTGTCTCAGCCTCCTGAGTAGCTGGGACTATAGGGATGTGCCACCATGCCTGGCTAATTTCTATATTTTTTGTAGAGATGGGATTTTGCCATGTTGCCCAGGCTGGTCTCAAACTCCTGACCTCAAGTGACCCACCCACCTTGGCCTCCCGAAGTGCTGGGATTACAAGCGTGGACCACTGCACCCAACCTTTTAGCCTTAAATCTAAATTCTACCAATCCCTTTGCTTTGGTTAAAAATAATAAAGGCATGTAAGTTAGAGAGTAGAAAATTAATTAATTTTGCTATTGTAAAAAAAAAAAAGAGAGAGAGAAAAGAGATATATCTAAACTTCCTTGTCACTGGAAACTTCTCCTTAAAGATGAATATAGACTAGGTAGAGGAGGCTAGGAAAGAGGAGGTATTTAACACTTCATCAAAGCAAACACTAAAAATTTAAATACTGAACTCGGCTTTCTGAAATCACAGTGCTACCTTCTCATTCTCTGTAGCAGGCTCTTCTCCCCCAATTCCATGTTACTACCTTTACTCACCTTCCCAGGCCCAAAGGAAATCCTTTCTAGTACTAACCTCTACATTTAAAAGTTGTTATTCCTCCAAGCTTCCATAAGAACCTCCAGTGAGGCACTTCTGCGCCGTACTATAATCACATTAATGATGTCTCTCCCTACACGCTCTAAGCTGTAAGAGCAAGGACCTCACAGAGACCTTTTACATCTCCAGGACCTAGCACAGTGTCTGACACATAGCATATGTTCAACAGTTTTAAAAGAAATTATCCCATCTGAAATCATGCAAATACCTTCAAAATATACTTTCTAGAAAAATAGCTTACTTCATGAGTATTAGAGGCTATTTTGGTTGTGTTGTTTCCTAGTACTCATCCAAAAGTTTAAAAAAAGAAGCCTAGGAGGGAAAAATAAGTCAATGGCATTCTATGACTAAAATATGATTCAGTCATTATTTTCCTAAGAAATTTTACAACAATTAAAACTCAGGTCAACTGCATATTAACTAATAAATCTTATAATGAAAAGTTTAATATCTCTGTAATATGAAAAGTTCCTGATAAGTTAAATAAAAATTATTACATTGTTTTCATACATGCCATTAAATTTTAACCTAAATAAACATTAAGGATGTCTCACAGAAAAACATACTTACCCTGACATCAGTAGCATCTCCATGCCTGATAATACTGGCCCAGGTGGTTGGCTCACTATTGCTTTCAAAATAATGAAAGACCTTTAATACTCGCTCCATCGCACCAGGAGAACGTTCCATACCAGTACCCAGGTGAGTCTTAGTACTCGAATTTGGTGTGTGATTCAAGTTGGGGTCAAGATAAGCAGCTGCCATTATTTTGCTAGATGCTAAGTATCTGTCATATTCTGTTAAGAGAACAAAATAATTTTTGGTGTATTATACTTGGTATCTACCAATTACAATGTGGTATGCTGATGTTCATATCAAATGGCCTATATTCTCTCTTGATATGTTATATGCAGAAGGAGCCTGAGGAGATTAGAGACCTAACCCACAAAAATAATCACTGTCTCTCCCCACACCCAGAGTAGAACCTGATTTATAGAATAATAAATATTTGTTAAATTTTTAAAAGGCCAGGACTCCAATTTCAGCTGTGTCAAAAAGTATCTACAAACAATGTAACACCCCGACCTACCCCCCTTTTTTACCACAGACTTTAAATTTGTAGGAAAATCTCATAGCAAAGCCAAATTTGTTAACTTGCTGCCTATTTTCAAAAGCTTTTACGTAAAAGCAAAGTTCTTTCCTCATACAATACAAATTCAATGAGTAGTCATTATAGATACTAGACACTGGTGATTAAAAATCACTATAATTAAAATAAGGTCCCCCGCTTTACCAAGTCACTGTTAACAGGAGAATCAGACACAGAGCAACTGAAAACAAAACCAAAAAAGCATGTACAATTAAATTTTTAAAATGCCATAAAGGACTTCTATTTGAGTCTCAAGGAATAGCCTGTACAAGCCTAAACTCCCATTGAGAAAAATGAAAATCCAGATTAACCCAAACAATGTTTGAAGGGCTCAAGACAGAGACATTCTGAGGCAACCAAGACAATGAGTGACACAGATGAAGACAGAAAATGATATGCTAACAGCTGGCTACTTTTTCCCACAGGGCATTTGCCAATTCTGAGCCCTTAAGATCTTGAAGAGCCAAGAAAAGGCTAATGCGAAAGAAACCAGCAGAGCTTTTGGCAGCAAGTGATCAGATCTTCAGAACAAGGGGCCCAGGATTCTGGTGAGAAGGAAGAGTGGAGATTGTGTCAAACACCCTGTGGGTTGTCTCCTGAAGACAGTTACTGAATCCTGAACCTAAGCTGAGAGGGAGCCTCTCAAAACAGTGAAAGGGTTTAGCAAACAGGAATAAGGCCTCAGGAATAAACCACAACAGTCTCAGGACATCCCCAGACTTGCAGTGAGAACAGCTGGGTGCAGAAGCAAAGAGAGCCTTGGAAACCTGAAGTACAATCCCTGCTCGATCCATTGCGGCAGGCCAGGTGCGGCTGCTCATGCCCATAATCTTAGCACTTTGAAATGCTGAGGCAAGACTGCCTGAGCCCAGGAGTTTGAGACCAGCCTGAGCAACATGGCAAAACCTTGTCTCTACCAAAAAATACAAAATTTAGCTTGGGCATGGTAGCATGTTCCTGTAGTCCCAGGATAGCTTGAGCCCAAGAGGTTCAGGCTGTAGTGAGCTATGACTGCATCAATATACTTCAGCCTGAGCTACAGAAAAGACTGTCTTAAAACAAACAAAAGCACACAAAAAAACCCACAGATCCAGCCAGGCACAGATACTCATATCCGTAATCCCAGCACTTTAGGAGGCTGAGGCAGGCAGGCTGTTTGAGCTCAAAAGCTCAAGACCAGCCTAGCCAACTTCGCAAAACTCTGTCTCTACAAAACAATACAATAAAGAGCCAGGAGTCGTGGTGCATGCCTGCGGTCCCAGTTACTCGGGAGGCTGGGGTGGGAGGATCACTTGAGCCCAGGAGGGGAATGCTGCAGTGAGCCAAGATCGTGCCACTGCTCTCCAGCCTGGGCAACAGAGCCAGACCCTGTTGGCTCCCCACTATCTGCCCAGCAAAGAAAAGGGTCAACCCTCTGTTGGTATCAAACAAAGCACAAGTAATATATTTTTCATCCAAAGTATTTTCCAATTAGTTTTTTTTTTTTAAGTATGACAGTACAGCAAAAAAGGGAAAAAATTATCATAAACCAAGTCAAAAGGTGCCAAAAAAACAAACGAAAAATACATGTACCATGTACCATAGAAAAAAGCTAATACCCTTTATATATACAGAAATTCTTTTAAAATGAGAGAGGAAATGATAGAAAAAAATGCAAAGATATGACCAGACAATTAATTAAGAAGATATACCAAGTATAGGCAAGGACGTGAAAAAATTGGAACCTTCCCACGTTGCTGGAAGAATATAAAATGGTACAACTGCTATGAAAATAGTTTGGCAGCTCCTCAAAAGATTAAACATGGAGTTACCATATGAACCAATCATTCCAATTCTAGGTATATATATGCCCAAGAGAAATGAAAACATATGTCCAAATAAAAACTCACGGCCGGGCATGGTGGCTCACGCCTGTAATCCCAGCACTTTGGGAGACTGAGGCGGGTAGACTGCTTGAGCTCAGGATTTCAAGACCAGCCTGGGCAACACAGCAAAACCTCATCTCTACAAAACCCACAAAAATTAGCTGGGTGTCGTGACACGTGCCTGTAGTCCCAGCTACTTGGGAGGTCAAGGATTGTTTGAGCCCAGGAGGTTGAGGCTGCAGTGAGCTGTGATCATGCCACTGCACTCCAGCCTGGGCAACAGAAAGAGTACCCTGTCATAAAACAAAACAAAACAAAACAAAACACTCTTATATGTGAATTTTCACAGCAGCATTATCCACAATACCAAAAAAGTGAAAATAATTCAAATATCCACATCCATCAATGGATAAACTGATTAACAAAATGTGGCATACTCAACAATTAAATATTGTTCAGCAAAAAAAGAAATGAAGCACTGATACATGCTACAACATGGATGAATCTTGGGAACATGATACTACAAAGAAACCAGACATGAAAGACCACAAATTGCGATTTCACCAAGAATATGCAAATCTACAGAGAAGAAAGCAGAATACCCACTGCCAGTGGCTGGGGGTAGGGTAGAGTTGGGAATGGCTGCTAATACGTAAGAAGTTTCTTTTGGGGATGATAGAAACAGTCTGAATTTAGATCATGGTGATAACTGAATATACTAAAGAACACTCAATTGTACACTTTGAAGTCGTTAAAATGGTGAATTTTATGTTACAGGAATTTTACCTCAGTGAAAATATAAATATATAAACTGTCAAATAATTATTTTTAAAAAGGTCATACCAGTACCCTATCTGTTGATAAGAATGCAGAGAAACAGGAACTCTCATATACTGCTGACAGGAATGAGAATTTGCTATAATCTGTATAAAGGGGAATTTGGCAATACCTAACAAAACTACATGTGCCTTCTGACCCAGCAATTCCACTTCTAGGAATTTATGCCGAAGATACACTGTTATGCACCTTTCAGGACACAGGCACAGGCAAGGACTTCATGGCTAAAACAGCAAAAGCAATGGCAACAAAAGCTAAAATAGACAAATAGGATCTAATTAAACTTAAGAGCTTCTGCACAGCAAAAGAAATAATCCTTAGAGTAAACTGGTAACCCACAGAATGGGAAAAAACTTTTGCAATCTACCCATCTGACAAAGGGCTAATATCCAGAATCAACAAGGACCTAAAGCAGATTTACAAGAAAAAAACAAACCCATTCGAAAGTGGGCAAAGAAGATGAACAGACACTTTTCAAAAGAAGACATTTATGAGGCCAAAAAACATGAAAAAATGCTCATCATGATTGGTCATAGAGAAATGCAAATCAAAATCACACTGAGATACTATCTCACGCCAGTCAGAACGGCGATCATTAAAAAATCTGGAGACAACAGATGCTGGAGAGGATGTGGAGAAAAAAGAACACTTTTACACTGTTGGTGGGAGTGTAAATTAGTTCAACCATTATGAAAGACAGTGTGACGATTCCTCAAAGATCTAGAAATAGAAATTCCGTATGACTCAGCAATTCCATTACCGGGTATATACCCAAAGGATTACAAATCGTTCTGTTATAAAGTCACATGCACACGTATGTTTGTTGAGGTGCTATTTACGATAGCAAAGACCTGGAACCAACCCAAATGCTCATCGATGATAGACTGGACAAAGAAAATGTGGCACATATACACCATGAAGTACTATGCAGCCATAAAAAAATGACAAGTTTGTGTCCTTTGTAGAGACATGGATGAATCTAGAAACCATCATTCTCAGCAAACTGACACAAGAACAGAAAACCAAACACCACATGTTTTCACTCATAGGCTGGTGATGAACAGTGAGAACACTCGGGCACAGGGAAGGAAACAACAATCAGTGGGGTAGGTGGTGGGGTGGAGGGGAGGAGAGCGGAGGGACAGCAAGGAAAGGTAAGGATGGGGAGGGATAACACCGGAAGAAATGCCTGATGTAGGTGACGGGGGATGGAGACAGCAAACCACCATGGCATATATGTACCTATGCAACAATCCTGCAGGATGCACCATGTGCACATGTACCCCAGAGCCCAAAGTACAATTAAGAAAAAAAAGAAAGAAAGATATGCTGTTATGGACTAAATGTTTGTGTGCTCCCAAAATTCCTAAGTTGCTACTCTACTCCCCTATATGATGCTATTACAAGGTAGGGTCTTTTGGAGGTAATTTGGATTAGATGAGGTCATAATGATGAGGCCCTATTTGAATGGGATTGGTGCCCTTGTGAGAGTCCACAAACATGCTTCCTCTCTCTGCTCTCCAGAGACATGCTTGAGGATCTAAGCCGGCAGTCTGAAATCTGGAAAAAAGGGTTCTCACCAGAACTCTACCATGCTGTCACTCTGATCTAGGACTTCCAGCCTCTAGACCAGTGAGAAGTTTCTGTTGTTTATAAGCCACCCAGTTTATATATTTTGTTACAGTAGTCCCAAGTGAAGACATATACTTAACAACAAGAAAATACATATGCATAAAGTTATTCACTGCAGCCTTGAAAAGTATCTAAATGTCCATTCATAAGAGACTAATTGAATAAACTATGGTACATTTCCATAATGGAGTACTATGAATCTGCTGGGGGGAAAACAAGAGGAAAGAGGAAGAGCCCTACAATTTCCAGGATTTATTAAGTTCAAAACCCGAAGTGCAAATCACAGCCCGAGTATACCTTTTGAATAAAAAGGAGAAAATAGGAAAATATAAATGTATCTGCTTATTTCTGCAAAATAACCCCACAAAGTAGAAATGGGAGTACAGTGAGATTGGTTACACTTAGGAGAGGTGTGACCAAGATGGAAAGTGCAGGAATGGGGGATGTGTTATGGGGTGGCACTTCTGAGTATACATAAAATACACCCTTATAACTTTTGGTACCATACAGAAGATCTGAAGAGAATGATTAACAAATCTGATCTAATTGACATAGAAATTGACACTATACCTAATAGGATAATACATAGTCTTTGCAAGTACACAAGAAATATTTCCTAAAGTTGGCCATATGCTGAATAAAACAGCAAGATTCAATAAATATCAAAGGACTAAAATTATTCAGAGTATATTCTGTGTCTAGCATTAGGCTAGACAACAACTACAAAATAACTAGAAAATGTTCCATTGCCAGAAATTAACCAATGTATTTCAAGTAACCAATTAGTCAAGAAGAAACTCAAAGTATTTTGAATTAAATGATACAGTGAAAAGTAATATCAAAACAGTGAATGTAGACAGAATTATGCTTAGATTAAAATCTATACATGTGGCAGGACACGGTGGTTCATGCCTATAATCCAAGCACTTTCGGAGGCCGAGATGGGAGGACCATTTCAGGCCAGGAGTTCAAGACCTGCCTGCACAAAATGATTTAGAAATTAGCTGGGTATGGTGGTATGTGCCTGTAGTCCCCGCTGCTCGGGAGGCTGAGGCAGGAGGATTGCTTAAGCCTCAAAGCTCAAAGCTGCAGCAAGTTATGACTGCACCACTGCACTCCAGCCTCGGCAACAGAGCACAACCCTGTCTCCTTAAAAAAAAAAAAAAAAAAAAAAAAAAATTACATATTTAAATACATGTATTAGAAGTGAAGGTTGAGTATCTACAAGACTACACATCAGTGAAAGGGGGATAGTTAATGCATAGAAAAACAGAATGCATAACGTCTAGTATTGGGTAGCACAACTAGGAATTACAGTCAACAAAAATTTATTATTCATTAAAAAATAACAGAGTATAATGAGAACATCTGTAACACAAAAAAGGATAAATGCTTGAGTTTATGGATAGCCCATTTAGCCGGATGTGATTATTATGCACTGTATGCCTGTATCAAAACATCTCATGTATCCCCATAAATATATATATACCTACTATGTACCAATAAAAATGTTTTTAATTAAAAAAAAGAATGCATATTTAAAAGGACAATTTAAAAGCAGAACAAAATCAAAGTAACTCTTTTAAAAAATAAAATTGATACACCTCTTGTAAGACTGATTAAAGATAAAGAATCAAGCAAGCGCAGCTGCTCATGCCTGTAATCCCAGAACTGTGGGAGGCTGATGCGGGTGGATCATGATGTCAGGAGATTTGAGACCAGCCTGACCAATCAGGTGAAACCCCAACTCTACTTTTAAAAAAAAAAAAAAATTAGCTGGGCATGGTGGCACACGCCTGTAATCCCAGCTACTCAGGAGGCTGACGCTGGAGAACTGCTTGAACCCAGAAGGTAGCGGTCACAGTGAGCCAAGATCACGCCACTGCACTCCAGCCTGGGCAGCAAAGTGAGACTCTGTCTCAAAA